>NC_048443.1:17395281-17552355 GCF_004353265.1 Vitis riparia
TAATATGTCATCCTACCAAATGGGGTTTCTACTAAAAGGCCCCTCCTCCCCAAAGAAAATCTCTTTGAATTTGCTCCAGCCTCGGTCTAACTTTCCTTAGAATACAAAATAAGTACATAAAATAAATAGGCATACTAGAGAGAGTGTTACAGATTAGGGTTAAGACTACCCCCTTTAGAAATATATTGTATTTTCCATATTGATAATCGTTTTTGTAGCCTCTCCTCCATGCCATCCCAAACTGCCATAAACTTGAACTGAGCACCTAAGTAGGAAGACGGAAGCGCACCAAACTTGCAACCAAACTCTTGAGCCAACTCTTCTAAATTGTCCACTCTTCCCATTGGAATCAGCTCGCTTTTTTCCAAATTTACCCTCAACCCCAACATGGCCTCAAACCACATAAGTAATCAATTCAAATAAGTCATTTGATCAAGAGAAAACTCACATAAGAGTAAAGTATCATTAGTAAACAGCACATGAGAGACTTCCACTCCCTCTCCTCCCCTACCTCTGATCCACCAAGCTAGCAAAAACCCTTTGCTTTAGCCCTCTTCAACAAGCAACTAAGGGCCTCCATGGCAATCACAAAAAGGTAAGGGAAGAGACCCCTTGAGGTAAGGGAAGAGAGGGTCCCCCTGCCTTAAACCCTGAGAGCTTTGGAAAAAACCAAAAGGAGTTCCGTTAACAAGAACTGAGAAGTTCATTGTAGAAATACACCACTAAATCCAACTGATCCATTTAACACCAAAACCCATCTTTTCTAGCATCATAGTTAAGAAGTTCCAATTAATGTGCCCATACACATTTTCAATATCAAGCTTGCACAAAAGACCACAACCGTTGTCTTTCTACAACAAATCAAGCCTCATTAGCAATCAGAGAAGCATCAAGGATTTCCCTACCCTCCACAAAATCCTTTTAGGAATGGGATACCACCTTACCCACCACCTTCTTTAGCCTATTAGCTAACACTTTAGCTAACAACTTGTAAAGGCTACCTTGAAACTTGAAATGAAGCCACCCTCCTCTAGCCTTCTCAAGAGATGTAAAAAGTGTCCATCACCAATGCAAATAAATAAAAGGATAGGGGTCTATCCATCTCAAACCCCTTGTGACCTAAAAAAAGCCAAAAGGAGCACCATTCACCAAAACTAAGACCCTTACCATTGAAATGCAAAATTGAATCCAATCAACACATTTCTACTCAAAGCCTATTTTTCACATCACCTCGAAGAGGTAGCTCCAATTTACAAGGTCACAACCTTTTTCAATGTCTAAATTAAAGACCACTCACCCTCTATGACTCCTCAATCTTGAGTCTATAGCTTTATTGGCAATTAAACCGCATCCAGGATTTGTTTCTCTTCTACAAATGCATTCTAAGACTCTAACACAACTTTCCCAATCAATTTCTTCAATCTATTTGCCAAAACATTAGCTAGAATTTTGTAAACACTGCCCACAATGTTAATAGGTCTAAACTCCTTTAAATCTTCAACTCCACCTTCTTTGGGGATCAAACAACAAATGTAGTATTTAGACTCTTCTTAAAGTTACACCTTGCAAAAAAAATCCCTAAATAGGCCTAGGATCTCCTTCTCAACTAAATCCCAATAATGCTACCAAAATGCCAAATAAAAGACACAATCCAAGGGCTTCATCCCTATTCAACCCTATAAGAGCCTCATGAATCTCCTTCATGGTGAACAGATCTTCCAGCCTGCTCAATTGATCCACAAGATAGGAAGAGGAAGATAAGGGTAGTTTCGTCTTATCATCCTATTAAGAGTCTTTTTGCTATAGTAGGACTAATTTTTAGCAATTCAAGCTTAGTTTGGGAATTGTTTTCGAAAACAATTCTAAAAAACAATTTTTTTAAATTGTTGTATGATTTTTTGCAGAACAAAAGTTTGTTTAAGAACCTAAAATGTTTTTAACCTATTTTCTATGTTTTTAAATATATTTTATGAATAAATTTTATGTGTAGTACTTTATTCTTAATCATTTTTCATATTTGTTTAATTACTTGTTAAAATAACCCTCAACGGAATACTAATGTGGGGACTGTATTATTATAACTCTGATAAACTCATAGGTGAGGTTTCATCCACTCTTCCCGAGATTGGATAACTCTATCATGTTTTGAATTGCATTCGAACACATGATATCAAAAGGCCATTAAAGTATCCTTATAAAAAAAGCCACCAAGTAAATTAGATACTAATCACAACTAGTGGTATAGTTCCAGTCTTAGGTTTCTGCAAACAGTGCATAAGGCTGTGTAGAAATGGACTTGATTTGGAGTTCTGATGCCACGGAATTGAGAAATCTGTCTTCTACAGTGTAATTGTTGTTATGCGTCTTTCACTAAATTCAAAGACAACTAGATATAAATTGCTCCATGGAACTCAAATATGATTTGGGCTGTTTAATTCCATTTGCATAACTGCAACAAAAATGCCATGAATTAAAATTTTATCTGCCTTCCTCCTGTTTAATCACCCTTGATTTTTAAGGCAAATCACATATAACACTATTCCATTCTCTTCTCTTCTGTCATCGCCAGCTCCTATAAAATTTTTCTAGGGAAGGGCCCAGTAACCTACTTTCCCGGATGATTTGGGAAATATATCATCTCCTTTCAATTAGCTTCCGATAAAATAAAAAATAAAAATAAATAAATAAGAGGTATCTCTATCTCTATCTATTGAAAGGTCAAATTGCTCCAATGCAAAACAACATTTTTTAACTTCCAAAAAAGGAAAAGAAGAATAAAGAAAGAAAAAATCACCGTATTGCAGGAAAGAAGAACCAACAAGCGTTCCACCCATGAATCCACAGCGGATTTCCACTATCGATATGCCTCTGATTGATGTATTCCGTGACGGATTCGGACAAGAGCCTGGTGAGTTTTGATGGCCGAAAGGACGATGGAGAGCTCGGAAGGGCTCCGCAAAGGTTGGTTTTGGTCGGGAACGTGGCCCTTGAGGAGGGTCCGAAGCAAGCGAGGCTTGAAAGCGACGTCGTAGACGTTGTGGAAGTGGTCGAAGAGCGCCATTGGAGAGGGAGAGAAGGTGAGGTTCAGGGTTTTAGAATGGGTTTTAAAGCCTTAGATGTTAAATCCAGGTTCGGGCCGGGTCGTCGCTCGGGTTGCTAGTTCTCATCAGCTCCTAGTGCTCAAAATCCATGTAATTTTCCTATGGACTCCACTCGTTCACCTCTTTCTCATCTTGATATCCCTATTGCAATCCTAAAAAGAGTTAAGAATTGTATATAATATCTCATTACCAAATATCGGTCTTATCAATGACTCTCATAAAAATATAGAGCTTTCACTTCAAATATCTCTCACTTATTTATTTCTAAAACCATGCAAAAAGTACTAGGACACTTGGAGTGGAGGCAAATGAATGCTCTTTTGAAAAATAGAACATGGGAAATTGTTGATTTACTTAAGGAGAATAAATCAGTGGGATTTGTTTTCGCAATCAAGTATAAGCCCGATGGTGGCATTGTAAAATATAAAGTAAGGTTAATAACCAAATGTTTCACACAGACCTATGGAATTAACTACCAAGAGACCGTTGCACTTATTGCAAAGATCAATTCCATTCAAATTTTACTTTCTCTTGTAGTACATTTTAATTGGCTTTTACACCAATTAGATCTGAAGTGGTAAAGTCCAATAAAAGTATGTAAATTCATTTGAAAAAAAAATTACCTTAATTTTGTTATTCAAAACGAAACTTTTAGAGTAAACTTAGTAAATTTTTTGGTTTAAAAGATCTATACGAAGAGAGTAAAGTACATATTTAACATATAAAAATTGAGCATAACTAGTATTAAGTTTTTTGTATATAAAACTTAAAGACAGTTGAATATGGTTCAACCTGTTAATCGACAACTTAATGGGATTGAGTCACCTATCCAAATAACTACTATTTTAATATTTTTTTTGTATCAATAATTAAAAAATATTTTTTGTTATAGTGATTAATGAAGTAGGAATAATGCTTCTACATGAAATAGATTGGGTGCAAAATGGAAACGTGTACCACTTTGAAAGGTGCTAAGGTAAGAGTATTGAACTTAAAGAAGACTACAACATGTAAAGAATTATTGAGGATTGTTTGTCACATTTTAAAAGTAGATCTAATGAAGCATAATCTTTCGATGAAGTATATATTTAATGTCAGTATACCAACAACTCCCATACAGTTATGAGATGAAGAAGATGTGAAATTTTCATTTGTTTAAATTGCACTGATGGTAAATTACCAATTCCATTATGTATCACAAGAGAGAAAATAAGTAACAACCATGGGTGTGAATTAAACATCAACACTGATTTTAGTTGTCATTCATTATCTGGGTTGAAAAATAAATCGATGAAGACCTAATATTCATGAATATGAATGAAACTTTGAGTGATTTTGATGATGAAAACAGAACAAGGTTAAGCTATGATCCACTTCATTGTTCTAATTCCTATGAGTTAAACATGAATAAGGATGATGAAGATAGTGAGATGAATGTCAACCCTAATGAGGATAGCCAAGTGATGCAAATTGATTTAACGGAAAAGGCATCAATAGAACATGAATCTAATAAAGAACAAAGCACAAGGAAACCATTTGTAGCTGGTTCTAGTGAAACTAGTGACGACTATACAAAGGAGCACCAAATATATTCCACTAAGAAAGAATTGCAAAAGAATTTGTGCATGATTGCTTTGAAAAGAAAGTTTTAGTTCAAAACATTATAATCTTTTACCAAGTTATTACATGTTGGATGTGTTGATAAAGAATGCAAGTGACAACTTTGTGCAATCAAATTGGGAAATTTTGATCTATTTTGAAATAAGCAAATATCCTTCAAACTATAATAGGGCATGGAGAGCTAGAGAATTTGCTTTAAGTTTGATTAGAGGATCACCTAAAGAGTCCTATAGCACTTTACCATCTCATTGTTATGTCTTAGAGCAAAAAAATCTTGGTACCATTACTAATGTAGTTAATGACCACGACAATCAATTTAATTATTTTTTATGGCTCTTGGTGCTTTTTTTTTTGGGTTTCATATATCAATAAGGTTTGTTATAACAATTGATGGAACATTTTTGAAGGCAAAGTACTTGAGAACTTTGTTTGTTGCTACTTGCAAGGATGACAACAACCAAATATACCCCTTATGTTTCAAAATTGATGATTTTGAAAATGATGCTTCTTGGGAATGGTTCTTTAAAAAATTGCATAGAGCAATTGGACATGATGATCTCGTGGTGGTTCTAGATCATCACAACAACATTGAAAAAATAGTATGAACTTATACATGAGGCAAAACCTCAAAACAAAGTTTAAGAATGTTGTAGTCCATAAGTTGTTTCATGATGCTGCTTATACATACCACTTGTTAGAATTCAATGTTATATTTAGGCAACTATAAGTGATTTCTCCTAGAGCAATAATACATGTAATAAATGCAGACGTTGACTAATGGGCTCATTATAGACCCCTCATTTTGTCCTTGACCCATATAGGTTACCATCCTAACAAATTATCATAATTCATTCACTTATGATCTTTGGTTCTTCCCCGAAAGCTTCTTGGAGGATAACTACAGAACTTTGATGTGATCACATAAACTTCTGAGTTTGTAGTTTAGGATTCTATTGTTTGAACTTATCATTAACATTAAATTTGAAACAAAAATATGAAATCTACGTTTTAAAATATAAGGCAAAATAAGTTGTTTCTTTAAATAATAAACATGCCAAAATAATTTTCTTTTTTTAATAATTCATGACCCAAAAAAAATAAAGTAATATTGAAATTCGAATTTATTACAGCTATCAAGTTCATGTTTTAAAATAAACTAAAAATAAGTCATTTTTTTAATAAGAAATAAGCTAAAATAATCTTCTTCCTAATATTTCATGAACCATAAATTAAAATTAAAATTCAAGTTTATTACAACTATCAAATTCATACTTCAAATGTAAAATAAAAATAAATTGCTTCTCTTAATACTAAACACATTGAAATAATATTCTTCCTAATATTCCATTTACCATAAATTAAAATAAAATTCAAGTTTTTTTTTTTTATAGCTATTGAATCCATGCTTTAAGGATTTAAAAATAATTACCTATAATTGATAACAAATACATTATTTATAAACTTTAGTAACAAGTTGCTTTTTTTTTTTACATAATTTTTATACACTTTAATAACCAATTTTAAAATATTCCCTAACAAGCACCAAACATCTCATAACCTGACACCAACCCATGCACCTATTCTTCTAGCTCATACCAACCCATGATCTTACTATAGAGCTCTCATTAGACGTCGTCCTATCCAGCCTTTTCACAGCTCCATTCTTGGCTATCCAAAGCACACTTTAACCCATGCATGAGCCATACCTAAGTTTAAGGCCAAAATAATATTTTGAAGAAAAAAATAATGGGAATAGTGTCCCTCCCAAAATATTTACCATTGTAATCTTTTCTAACCATGTAATCATCCACGTGGGTTACTTTTTTTTTTTTGTGAAAAACCACCGTTGAGGATTGTGGTTTTAAAATCCTAATAACCATAAAACCACAATTAGTAACTGTGGTTTCAAAAATATCTTTATATTGTACCCTATTACAATTGTTCACAATTGGTATTGTGATTTTAAAGTTATTTTTAAAACCTTTTTTAGAACCATAGTTAGTAACTGTGGTTTCAAAAATATCTTTAAACTACAACCTATTATAATTTTCCATAGTTGGTATTGTGATTTTAAAATTATTTTTAAGATCTTCTTTAGAACTACAATTAGTAACCGTGGTTTTAAAAATATTTTCAAAAATTTCTTTAAAACCACAATTACTAACTATGGTTTAAAAAAATATCCTTAAAACCATAGTCCATGACTGTGGTTTTACAATTTTATTTTTTAAATTTTAAACGGATTATGGTTCTACATTTTTTTTTTTGTTTTAAACGAACTATGGTTCTACAATTTTATTTTATTTTTAATTTTCTTTAGAACCATAGTTACTAATTGTGGTTTTAAAATTATCCTATTGTGGTTCTGAAATTATCCTTAACAAAAATTTTCTTTATAGTGACTATTGTTTTAAAATTATTCTTTCTATATTTTTTTTTCAAATTTTCCTTGAAATTTTGAAAAAATAATTTCACCGACATGCACTCTCATAAAATTTTATATATTTATGGTAAATAAAATATTTATTTGTTTTACGGATTTTATCACATATGAATTGAAGAAAATTATTTTTTCATATTATTTTACTTTTTATATTATTTTCAAATTTTATATTTTCATATGAAAATTAAAGCCAATGATTATGATTTGAGGTTTTTCCTTATTAAGTGTGATTTTAACTAATGTCTTAGTTAAAATGTATAATTTTTTAATTATATATATAAGAAAAATCGATTATGGTTGTAACCATTTGTTCAGTTAAATTTTCTTTCATTTAAGCCTTAGGATGCATTTGAGGCTTATTTGTTTGAATTATCAAGGAAACCGGTGAATAACATAACATCACTAATTTGAATTGACATTTTATATAAACTCAAATATATCAACCAAACTATTGTAGTTTTATAAACATGAAAAAACTTCTCACTGTGTGCCACATGATGGAATCTTTCTTTTTCGTTGTGAACATCTGCGGTAGATGGCCATATTTGTTGGATCCATCTATGCTATCTAAAAAGTCTTCATCTATAGACCGTGACGTGTCATCTACATGAGTTGTCGAGTAAGATGGAAATAATGGAGGTAGAACTCGACGTACACATGGAGCCCAATGTCCTCTAGCTACCCATACATGTAATCATGCAACATAAGATGCGTCCTCAAGAAAATGTGGAAGTGTAATGGATTCTGTAACAGGTGAGAGTGCATCCAAAAATATTGATGGCTCGGGTGGAGGTGGAGGTGGAGGTGAAGAAGTCGATATAGATGTAACATGAAGGAGGAAAGGTAAGTCCAATGATATAAATGACCCAATATGGGTAAGAGTAGATGATATGGTAGTCTCGGGTCGAGGTGAAGGGGCTGGTATGGATACATCATGGGGAAAGAGAGGTGACTCTAATGATGTAGATGGTTAAAATAGAGGAATGATAGATGTCACTGGTGGATATGAGGGTTGTACCAAATTAGATGTCAAAGGTACATGTCGTTGACCAGCTCAACGACCACCTTTCCTTCGCCCTCTAATGGGTGGTACCTTAACAAGTGATGGTGGTCTCATGGATGGCCCTAAAGATGTGGATGGCTCTTGTGTTAAGTGTACATGATGGCCCTCTCTGATAGCACATAAAACACCAAAAGCAATTTAGTGAGTTTCCTCCAAATAATTTGAAATAGCCATCTATGATATGATAGTGATTTGTATAAGAAAATGAAACATGAGGCATTTGCACATAATTTAAGTTTAATCTTCATTAAAAAATGGTTTTGTATCTCAAATGGTCTCACCAATAACTCAATAGCAGAAGCTGTACTAAGGAACCTCATATGATCTCTATGCAAAATAGGTACGATCAGGCGTTGCCTGATACGTCAATACCACTGCATATATGGATCATAAAAATCCATGGTAGTAGTAGCAAGTGGTGTTGTCACAATACGCTTAGAACGAGTAGCCCAAAGGGAAATATACTAAGCATGGAATGTCGTCCAATCATACTAATGTCGTCCTTGCATATCCACTAAATGTAGTTCCATATCTATCAAAAAATGTGGAGATATCCCTTGTCGCATACCAAACTGGCGTAAAACTCGTTTTGGTCTATGCCACTCGATAACATCAAAGCAAATAAGAGGTGACTTAGTTTGCCTAATGTCTTGGTCGGCCTAACATATAGACAAAAAATGTGCAATCAAATTTGTTGTATATGGCTTCCATAATACTTGTAATTAAAAAATAATAATTAGTCATATTGGTGCAAATTGTTGCAAAGATAATCTTATACATCAATACTTTACCTGATCTTGTGTCTAGGCATCCAATTGATCTCGATAGAATGTCAACACATTTGGTGATGGGTTATGAGCCCAAGACAAAGGTACTCTTCACTTGTGTCCAACGGATCAATTGGGAATGCCTTATTTGGCAATAAATGATCATGTAAAACATCAACTACATCATTATGTCCATATGGGACTGGTATAGCCATTAGAGGACAACCGAAATTAGTTCGACCCACATGAAGTCTCTCCCATGAATACAACTACAAAATCAGATAACATTATCAAAATTAGACAACTTACAACAATAATGCAAGCAATTAATTATAATAAATAGTTATGTCAAAAGACTTGTAATAGTGTGATAGGTCCAAAAATCTCTATATCACTATCCAAACTAACATGTCATAACTCTCTATATAGGTATGCCAACATTACACTGCCCCAACTATAGTGAAAAATCTCAGTGAAGTATCTCAATAGTGGAAGGTAACATAACTGTACATGTGTGCCAGTCTTGTTCACGAACAATGCTCCACCCAATAGTGCTAGTATAAAAGCACATGCATAGCGCTATAAAATAACATCATATGCCCGTGTTGGAGGATATGAGAACTGCTCATGCAACCATCATGCTAATATACCTAAACCTTTAATCTGTAATAGAGGTGGGACCACACCTAAAAGCTCTTAACATAGTAGTGACCAATCTATGTCACATGTGCCAGTGATAGGAGGCCCGTGAATTCGTAATCCTAGAATCATGGCTATATCTTGTAAAATAATAGTCATATATCCAATAGGTAGATGAATATGTGTCTCGGGCATCATCGCTCAACAAAACTAGTGATCAATGGCCAATCTAGTGAAATGTGTTTGACATAGTATACACCATAAAAACCAGACTGCATGACATATGGGTGAATACGAGGGTCCATTTCCCACTCTCACATGAATGCCCAAAAATGTTATCGACATGTCAATATCCAATTAAGCTAATAAATGTTATATTTGGATTAAATAAGAACTTAATTAAGGTTCATGATTATGTATTAATATATATATATATATATATATATATATATATATATATATATATATATATATATATATATATATATAGACATAGGTCTCAATTAGTGGACTCTAGTAAGGTATATATATATATACCTTACTAGAGTCCACTAATTGAGACCTATGTCTATCATGTAGCACTAAAATAGAGTGATCTAATGAATTTGGATCAAATTTGCCCTCTCTGTGCTCCATTATTGTATTGTCATGTTAAACTAATGTTAATATTATAATTCTATAAATTTTGGCAAAGTCTTCCCTATTAATAGGGTATTCTCCAGAATACAAAGAACATGATTAATCAAAATATCCATTTGCAAGCAATATACACTTTGAAGGCTAATAATTATTAATAGTACTATTTTGAAATTAATTGCAAAGTCTCCCTTATAATATAGGCATTGTCTAAAATACAAATAACCTAATTAAGCAAAATATTAAATTAATGTCAACATCCAAAGCTAACCAAGGCCAATGAAAAGTTAAACAATTAAATCATCCATGAACTTATGTCTATGTTAAATGAGGAATACAATGTTAATGTCACATCATGAAGCCTCAATACCTATGTTCCTATTTGGACAAGAACGACGATTGTGACTACTTTGTTTGCATAAACCACATGTAACCGAGGTTTTACCTTCTCTAACATCCATTTCATTATGCAAATGAGTAGATATAGGTTGTCCACTTAACACACCTTTCATTGACTCAATAGGCACAATAACTAGACCAACATATGATGGCCACTCATACTCATTGTGCATGGGGTTAAACAATGGTGCCTAAATGCTAAATTACGATTGTATAGTATAATAATATTAAACAAATGATCTAAAGTCAATTGAACGAAAATGACATGCCGCTAGAATATGACTACATCGGAATTCATGCATGAGTGGTTTTCCACATCTGCATCCATGCTCACATAGGTTAACACGATATGTTTGCCCACCAGATGATGTCTTTTTACTACCCCTATTGGCCTTTACATGAAACAATCCTTGGAAGTGATCATACAAAACAACCTCATGGGATCCTATCTTAACAACATCTACATTAATCTTTGCATCAACATATGAAGTGTGTTCTTCACCTGAAGCAAGTCAACTAGCACCATGTTCTCTTCTTCCAGCAAAGTAACTATTAACTCGATAGAATGTCAATTGAAAAATGAAGTGATAGGCAAGCTTCATGCCCCTTTAAGCACACTATTGAACACTTTTGACATATTCGTAGTAATTATGTCATATCGTCCACCTCCATCATGCGATAGTGCCCATTTCTCAAAGGGAATAGCCTCTAACCAACTTAGTGCATCTTGATTAATCCTCCAAATTGTGTCCATATGCATGTTGAACTTTTCTACCTTAGTTTCTAAGACGGCTCTACATAAAAGTTGTTTCAAGCAATTGTCCTTAAAGCGAGTCAAAGTTGCTAACAAGATGGTGCATACAAATCGAATGATATGCATTTGGCTCTAACTAACCAAGATAAGCATTAGCAAATACAACCATAATGTTTGAATGACAGTCAGAGATAACACAAAGACTTCTCATTTGAGTTACTCAATTTCTAATACATGCCAAAAACCATTCCCAATTATCAACATTTTCACCTTCAGTTAATATAAAAGCAAGAGGGAACAATTGATTATTTCCATCACACTCCATGACAATCATTACAGTGCCCTTATACTTCTCATACAAGTGTGTACCAAACCTCTGAACACTTTATAAATATTTTTCTACCACCTATCAACTGCCCCAACAACTTGAATTAAATTTCAATTGTTGTTTGTAAATCCTCTATCTATAAATAAGTCATAAAGAGAGAAAGAAAGGTGTGTTTGAAAAAAGAGTGTAAAAAGTGAGAGTGGTGTGGGCTATCAGAGTTTTAGTTATGTATTCAGCCTTGTAAATTTTACGATCAACAATAAGAAAGTAAGAAATTTCTATTAAATTTATGCTCTTATTTTATTTTAAACTTATTTTATTTTGTGTCTTTTTTCTTACCCTCAGGAGGTAAAAAGGGCAAAAAGATAAAGTAGGGAAATGGAAATTATTTGAAGCATAGTTCCATTTTCTTTTACTAGTTAATATCTATAATATTCATAAATCATTTTTATATAGAATTTTTCCATCAAATTAAAAAAAAATGATGATTGGGTGATTTAGAAAATTTTGGGTGTAAAATCAGGTTTTAAAACTAGAGTTCTTAGTCTTAACCCTTGACCTGTAACCCGTTTTCGTCGGAAAATTGGCGTGTTAGGGAGACTCTATCTGGTCGAAAATGGGGTATTACCTTGACCCAAAGTGATGTTTTAAAACTTTGAGTTTATTGCCTGAATTTTTGAAATAACCTATCTTCAAAACGTAACTTTAATGTTATAAATGCTTTCACACTATAAATTGAAGGTTTTAAGTTCAATGAATATTATAATAATATGTAATAGATGGTTTCACATTGTATTTGAAAATGTTTATATTAAAATAATAAGTATAATAAATGCATTCACACTGGTTTTGATTTTAAAACTTTCATTTTGAACGAAGATTTCAAGGTTCCTTCATTACCTCGACTGTGAATAGCAAACTGGATGTTGATGGGAAAAGTTGGTATCAGAGCTTCTCTGTGTATTGTAGTATATTAATTAGGAAAGGAGACTATAGATTCAAATTAATTTTCTGAGTACCAAACTTTATCTTACCCCATTAAAAGTCTGATTATATTTGCTTGATTTATTCTGCATCTTTATTTAGTCTGCTTATTTGATATGAATTGATGTCTTTTATTCCTTATCCTCCTAGTATATATAATTTAGATTATGATCGTGTCAAGGAACTTAATAATAGGTCGTATGCTCAATATAAAGAATTTAGAGAAACTTGTGATAAATTGCATAATTTAAGAACTACTGTAAAAGATTTAACCACAGATATAAAAAATCTAACCTCTCTTAAATATTTGAACGAATACAAAACAAGAAGCCTTCGACAAACTTTTTGCTAAAGAAACCTTAATTAAAAGAAAAATTATAAAATATTATATTGATAATTTATATGCTAGTTCATCTCATTAGAAAATATTAAAAACTAATGAACCCTCATCTACAAACCCAAGAGGTAAAACAGTTAAAATTTTTAGTAGAAACACAATTAAAAATAACAAACATAGTATTACTAGAACATAAGAAACAAATTCAAGAATAAAACCAAAATAATATTAACCAAAATAATATATATTGTTTAAAAGAAATCCAGAGAAGATAAATAAAATCCGTAGAAAAACTAAACACAGTCTTAGGAATTAGAAAAGAAGCTAGAAGACTTTAAGAACCATAACTTGTTAAGAAATAACCTAGATTATATCAAAGAACAATTAGCTAGAGAAGAAAAATTTGTTAGAAAGGAGATAGAACAAATAAAATTAGAACAACAAAATTTAAGAGAAACTTTAGAAAAAGTTAACCAAAAAGTAGATAAACTTTTAGACCAAAGAAATATAGTATCATCATAGGAACAAAAATTAAATAACCTTTTAAAACAATTTGAAAACTTTAGTTCAAGAGAAAAACCAGTAATTAGAACAGAACGAAAAATAAATCCTTTTGAACCAAAAAGTTTAGCAATAAAACCATGGAAATAGTAGAAGCAATAAACCCCAAAGATAATGTAAAAGAATTTATTGAAGAAAAATTAAAAAAGACAATAAAGAAAGTAACACCTTACAAAAAACAATTAGTTCAAAATTCTAAAATAACTAAATTTTTAAACCAACATACTATAAGTTCAATAGGAAATATTGTATATTTAGACTTAGTCTCTCCAGAAACAAAACATAAACTATCAAAAAACAAAACCGATAAATATATGCACTTAGGAATAATTCTAATAGGAATAATAGGACTTCATCGTAAAGAAATAGGAGCACTTATAAATATTAACCTTTTAGATACTAGAAACAATACAATAAGACAAGCTCTTTTAGCTAGCGTAGAAGTTAATATGAACCAAAATTACGCAGTTATTGGCTGTATACCACAATTTTGTATAGATCTTAAGGAATTCACATAAAAAAAAAAAATAACTGTAAATACTAAAGGCTATGATATGGAATTAGGAAGTAAGAATCTTAGCATAGCTATAAGATTTATAGGAAAAACCACAAATGCTTTAAGTTTAAAATGTATGATGGAATTTGATGATATAGTAAAAACCTTTGGAAGTAAGGCTATAAATATGATAGAGGTAAAACCTGTAAATATAGATTTTTTGTTAGAACGAGAGTGCGAATTACCTCAAATAAATAAACCAGTAATAAAATATTCAACATCTAATAGTTTATATGAAAACCAAGATGGAAATTCAAATAAACCTTTGGAAATTATAAAACTGTAAATGTAGAGGTAGAGTCAGATAGCGAGATAGAAACTGTAAATGTTATACAAGAAGAAATTTTATTAAATATTGAAACAGTTGAAAACCAATACAAAAACTCAGAGTTAGTTAAAATAATGTTAGAAGAATTCAGTAACCCAACGTTACTAGAAGAACAGGTAGATTAAGAAAACTTTGTTGATATAATATGTAAAAACTATACAGATAAGCAAATAATAGAACAACTCTATAAAACCAATTTAATAAAAAATCATATAGATATAGAAACAATAAATCAATTTACTATTCAACCAAAAGTTAAAGAAAACCTAGAAATAGTCTCAAATGAGTCAGTAAATATGATAAATGAAGAAAAGGAATTTGTAAATGTAAAAAATGAAATAATAAGGTATAGTAAGCCGTACAGTAAGCCAAAAAGACCTCAACAGAAAACTAAAATAAAACCTTCTAGTTCTCTACAACCAATATATGAATATGGAACAATATTAGATATAGATAGTACACAAGATCTTAGGAAAACCATAGAAAATTGGGAATAATCTTTAAATTCAGCAGGTGTAGTAGTATCCTTTGAAAACCAACAAGAAATTTATGAATTTTGTAAAAGCACCCTTAAAGGAACCGTATTACAATTCTTTAGAAACATGGAACAAGAAAACAACAGTTATTTTCAAGAAGTTAGAAATAATTTTAGCATATTTGTATTTATAAATTTAATAAAACTTTATTTTTTAGGAATAACTCAAGAAGATGTAAAAGAAACCATGATATATCTCCATAAGTTAGAACAATTAATAACCTTTCGTATATAAGGGAATATGAACAAAAATTTAGGAAATATGCAATCCTTGTTAGAGTAGATAGAACCCCTGAATATTTAAATAAATATATATTAAAAATCCAAGGACCCGGTAGGACTTAGACTATGGAATGAATTTACAACCTCTAAATATAAAAACTCTCCTTATATAGGTGCTAGAATAGAATTTGTAAAAAATTGGTTAGAAATAGAATATGTAAGTATAGGAGAAAGAAGCCAAATAAAGAAACAAGACATAAATCAACAACTTTGTAGAAAATTACATATAGGAGAAAATTTAGACATAGGATGTAGAGAATATAAGTATAGAAAACCTAAGAACTATAATAAATTTTTAAGAAGAAAGTCAAGAACCTTTTATAAAAAAAACGACCATATCAAACGAGATATAAAAAACCTGGAAAGTTTTGGATAAAAAGAAAAAGAACTATAGAAAGAAAAAAATAGTGTAAATGTTATTTGTGTGGTCAGGAAGGCCATATAAGACCTGAATGTCCTGAGCTTAAAAAACCATTAAATGAATGAAATAGAAAAACCCAAGTAAAAATAAACCTAATAAATGAGTATTAGGTAGATAGTGAAGAAGAAGAACTCATTAGTGAATTAGATTTTGAAAGTGAAAATTCAAGTGTATATAGTATAGATGATAGTGAAACTGAAAAAGAAGAAATTTATATGATCATTGAAAAAGAGGAAAATCAACCTAAGAAAACCCCTTTAAATTTAGAAAACCTTGTACAACCTTTAGAAAGTAAAATAAAACCTTAATATATATGGAAAGACTGTTTTTACAAGTAATTAATGAAAGTTTTATAAAATGTAATATTAATAATAACATTTTTAAAATAAAATTTTGATATGTTTAAAAGCGAGGACCAACTGTTTTTTTAGAATTTTTGCATATATTTTAGATTTTCATATAATATATATTGTTATTATATGAAATAAAAATTCATCTTAAAAAAAACCACAAATGGAAGTGAGATCCAACCAAAGGGAAAATCCACAACTTTGAAAACAAACATAGCCAATACAAATGGAATCCCCCTCCCCTCTCAAAAAAAAAAAAAAAAAAAAAGGAATTTAAAAGATTTGTTGGTAGGTAAGCATACATACATGTACATATTGATCATTATGGTGAAAAAAAAAATTAACAATGACTTATCCCAAAATTCTATAGGGTCATACATATACATATTGACATTAGCTCAAAGGATAGAGTAAACGGGAAAACATTTTTCATTGTTCACCTTTGATAATGACTCCTACTGTTACAATGCAACCCAAAATTAAGGCTAATCTATATTCCATAAAAATTTACAATGCAAAATTTTTGTGTCAAATGGATGGGCCACTTCAAGATAAAATAACAAAGATTAACATTACAAGTATTCATAGTTTTCTTTAAATGCCACTTTTCTTTTCTTACAAATATTTATAGTTTTGTCTAAATACAATTTTTTTTTCCAACACAAATTATGTATAACATAACAACGTATCATTTTCCTTCTAGCTGCACTATTTATTTAAGGAAAAAATTAAAATAAATATAAAAAAATGGGTTAAATTCACTGAAGTGAGACCCGCACCTATTTCAATCCCAACTTAAATATCCATTTTATTTTTTTACCTAAACGTTTATTTTTTCAAAAATTTACCTGGGCTTGAAGAACACTCCAAGTTGTAAATGGATGAAAAGAGGGGTCTCACTTTGTCTGTCACATTGCAAATAGCTGAATCCCAAACTGAAATAACCAAAAAAAAATTTTGGTTATTTTACCTAAACGTTTGGTTGTTATTTTACCAAAACATAAATTTCTTCAAAAACTTACTTGGCCTTGAAGAGCACTACAAAACTCTGCTGGTGGGAGCTGCTAGTGGGAGCCGCAAATGGTGGGAAAAGAAAAGATTGGTTAGGGTTTGGAATTTAAAAAAATAGGGGATTTAAAATAGTGCTGGAAGGGGAAAAAAGTCAAAAAAAAAAAATGCTAATCTAGAGGTCAAATATTAGTTAGGTAATTATTTTCATAAATGCATTAGTTTGACTAGAAACTCGCCATACCATCCCCGTGCTACAACATTTTTTTGGCTGCCTAAGACACCTCAACTCAGGCCCCATTAGCTGTCTAATCCCCCATAGCTAGCCATAACCCAACAATCCTATACCTATACCAGCCATGTATTCACAAGTTTCTCATATCAAACCCATTACCCTAACACCCTAGTTGCATTGCATAGAGCCTTGAACTAGCCGTCCTCATAGTCTTTTTCTCTGTCAAAAGCTCTCATATAATCTACCATGACTGCAAGCAAACATCCACCAACCGTCTACTCTTTCTTCCATTCCCCATACCCATATCTCAAACGTCAACCTTATTTCTTCTACCTCAGTTTTTTTTTATCCTCTTTCACAACCATATGAATCCATATTATCCATTTTTATTTACATATATTTTCTCTCTCAAGCTCTCTTTCCATTGCTGTCATGGCACTAGTAGACTTGTCGATTTCAAATGTCAACATCCAACTCCACTTACACTCCTCCAAGCCTTAATTCCCATCAACCCATTTTTCTTTCCATGCTTGCCATCTCAAGCTTACAGCCAAAGTAGTCTTTACTTTAAAAAAAACAAAAAAAAAAAAAAACAAAGTCGTGCATCTTTCAAAATAATTGTCAAACTAGTCTTTTGAATCCACATCAGCAAGCTATCTTTGATTTTATTTTCCATTCAATAGACTTTTATTCTGAAGACCCATTTTATCTAAACCTTAACTATTATTTTCTCTTTTCATGTATGTGGCTCCCATTTTCTCTCCTCACCGTCTGCAGCTCCACTAGTAGCTCTCATCAGCAACGTCTTATAGTGGCTAGATAAGTTTTTGAAGTATTTTAATTTTTGGTAAAATAATAGGAAAATATTTGGGTAAGTGGGTTTTTTTCCCATCATTTTCCTTAGCTTTCTCACTAACCAAATGGAGGAAAACAAAACATTAAAAACAACCTTTGAAATTTTTAAAAATTTAAGGCTTGTTTGGTTTCTGTTTTCGAATATCATTTTTTGTTCTTGAGAAAGCTGTTTCGAAACATTAAAAACAACCTTTGCAAATTTTAAAAATCTCAAGTTGTTTTTTATGTTTTCTACATTGTGAATGGAAGAAAAAAAAACACAAAAAATCATGGAGAAGGAAAAAAAAAACACTCACAGAGAACAAAAAAACCAGAGAACAAATCATAAACCCTCTAACAATGTATCCTAAAACAAATTTAATCAAATCCCAAATCCACAAATAGAGAACAAATCCACAAGCCCTCAAATCAAATTTGTGCTCTCAAATTTTTCTTTTCCAATTTCCTTCTCCAAAAATTGATCGGTTGTGGCAATGCTACAATTTGAATGGGGGTGGGTGAATATATGTGTGTGTGTGAGAGAGATAAGAGCACTGGGGAAATTGAGGTGAAGCTTGAGCTTCTCTTGCATTCAGAGGTTGAGTCTCGCGGCTTAAGCCATTGGTTTCTACTGGTTTCTACACTTTGGGGGTTTGGCTAGATTTTGAATTTAGGCGGTGGAATGGTTGGCTTCTATACTTTGAGGGTTTGGGTAGATTTTGAATTTGGGCAGTGGTGGGTTCGGGTTCGGAGTGGACTGATCCAATTGGATGATTTGATAGAGCAATGAAAGAGGAAGAGAGAAGTGTGGAATGAGAGGGAGAGATCGTGAGAAGAGACACGAATGAGAGAGATTTGAAGAGGAAGAAGAAGTGCACGTGAAAAATTAGGGTAAGGGGTAGGTCTGAAAATGGGTTTTTTTCCTATAAAAAAAGAAATGATTAATTTTTAATTTTTTATTAAAAAAAGGAAAATAAAAAAATATTAAACAAATAATTTTTATATTAAAAAATGCATACAATTTTTAAAATTTGAAAATTATAAAAATTAATTGAAAAATGGATATAATTTATTTTATCTTTAAAATATTAAGTTAATCAAAGAAAATATAATTTTTAAAAATAAATAAATAAACACGTTGAAAAGGCTTTATATTTATAGATTAATTTAATTATCAAATTATTTTTATGTTTAAAAAAAAATTTAATTCTTAGTTGTAAGTATCCTATGAAAAAAATGAATAAATTCCAATCTTGCCCAGCAAAGAATGATAGTGGTGTAGCTCGAATGTTAGAAATGCATAACAGATTTGGGATGGATGAAGCTGAGTTATTTGTTGAACAAGTACCTATTGACTTACAAATGAATTCACCAATTGGTAATTGCATACCTTTGTTACTTGGTGAAAATGATGGTACTAGTAATGTTCAAAATTCATTTACTTTTGAGCATAGATCAGAAGAGGATGAGGAAGACGAAGAAGGAAGAAGGAAGACAATATGATGATGATAGTGTAGGAGCTGAGGATGTTCATAATGATGATAATTAGGATAGGGAAGGTAGCTCGCCTTTTTTAGCTGTTCGTGAGGCAATTGAAACAGAACAAATGAGATATGTGGCTGTGGATGGGGAATGATGTAACTTGTCAAACAATCCAGATACAGAGGATTTAGATGACCCAATTGAATCATCTCCAATGCAATATCATTTGGCACCATCACCACAGTTTGAAAATGTTGCAAACATTGGTCATGTAGTGTCAAGTGATTGGACCCCATGGGGAAACACTCTTACAGGACATCAAATCGGAGAGTTCATAGTTGGCCAAATATTTAATTCCAAAGGAGATTTACAACATGCTGTAAAGATGTACTCTATTAATTCGCACCAAGAGTATATCGTTTTGTCATCCACAAAGAAATTGTTGGTCCTAAGATGCAAGAAAATTGAACAGTCTCAATGTCCTTGGAGACTTCGTGCTACGGTTGTTAAAGGGACATCTTTATTTGAGATCAACAAATATAGTGGCCCACACACGTGTCAATCCTTGCATGAACCAAGATCATCATCAGTTAGACTCAAACCTGATAGTCGCCCATATAGAGGGAATGATTAAGACACAATTCACACTTTTAGTAGCTGCCATTCAAGCAAGTGTTGTAGAAAGATTCAAGTACTGGATCTCACACACTAAGGCTTGGAAAGGCAAGCGTAAAACATTAACTAATTTGTTTGGTGATTTCTATAAATCATACGGTAAACTGTCACATTTTTTTGGTGCCTTAGAGCAAGAAAATCCATGATGTAATGTAATTTCTAAAACATTCTCAGGTAATATGTGAAATGAAGAGGTATTTCAGCGAGTCTTTTGGGCATTTCATCCTTCCATAGAGGGCTTCAAGCATTGTCGTCCTGTGCTAACTATTGATGGTACATACTTGTATGGGAAGTATAAAGGCACTGTAATGATTGGCATGGGCTGTAATGGAAATAATCAATTGTTTCCTCTTGCTTTTGCATTAACTGATGGTGAAAATGTTGATAGTTGGGGATGGTTTTTGGCATGTATTAGAAATCAATTAACTCAAAGGAGGGGTTTTTGTGTTATCTCTGATCATCATCCAGGTATTATGGCTGCGTTTGCTAATGTTTATCTTGGTTGGTCTAAGCCAAATGCATATCATCGGATTTGTATGTGTCATCTTGCTAGCAACTTTATGACTCGCTTTAAGGACAAATGCTTGAAACAACTTTTATGCAGAGCCGCCTTAGAAACTAAGGTAGAAAAGTTCAACATCCATATGAACACAATTAGGAGAATTAATCAAGACGCACTCGATTGGAGGTTATTCCCTTTGAGAAATGGGCACTATCACATGATGGAGGTTGACAATATGGCATAATGACTACGAACATGTCAGAAGTGTTCAATAGTGTGCTTAAAGGGGCACAAATCTTCCCTATCACCACATTTGTTCAATTCACATTTTATCTAGTTAATAGTTACTTTTCTGTAAGAAGAGAACATGGTGCTAGTCGACTTGCTTCAGGTGAAGAATACACTCCTTATGTTGATGCTAAGATTAATGCAAATGTTGTTAAGTTAGGTTCTCATGAGGTTGTTTTGTATGACCACTTCCAAGGACTATTTCATGTGAAGGCTAGTAAGGGTAGTAAAAAGACATCATCTGGTGGGTGAACATATCGTGTTAACCTACGTGAGCATGGATGCACATGTGGCAAAACACTCATATATGGATTCCCATGTAGTCATATTCTAGCGGCATGTCATTTTCGTTCAATTGATTTTAGATCATTTGTTCAACATTATTATATTATGCAATCATACTTTAGCATTTGGGCACCACTGTTTAACCCCATACACAATGAGTACGAGTGGCCACCATATGTTGGTCTAGTTATTGTGCTTGCAAATTCAGTGAAACATGTGTCAAGTGGACGACCTAAATCTACTCATTTGCACAATGAAATGGATGTTAGATAAGGTAAAACCTCGGTTACATGTGGTTTGTGCAAACAAACTGGTCACAATTGTCATTCTTGTCCAAATAAGAACATGGGTGTTGGGCCTTCATAATGGGTGCTAGGCTTTGGATGTAGATATTATGTTATTTGTATTTTAGACAATACCTATGTTATAAGAGAGACTTTGTTGTTAATTTCAAAATTGTAATATTAACAATTATTAGTCTTCCAATAGTATATCATTTGCGGATGAATATTTTGATTAATCAGGTTGTTTGTATTTTGGAGAATACCTTATTTATAGGGGAGACTCTGTCGAAATTTCTAATATTTGGATGCAAACATTATTTTATTACATTTTTTTTCATTATTATACTTGGATATTGATATTGGTTGCAGATGAATATTTTGATTAATCAGGTTGTTTGTATTTTGGAGAATACCCTATTTATAATGGAGACTCTGGCGAAATTTTTAAAATTTGGATGTGAACATTAGTGTTTGAAATTTTTTTTTCATTATTGTAGTTGGATGTTGATATTGGTTGTAGATGAATATTTTGATTAATCAGGTTGTTTGTATTTTGAAGAATACCCTATTTATAAGGGAGACTCTGCCGAAATTTTTAAAATTTGGATGTGAACATTAGTATTTGACAATATTTTTTTTCATTATTGTACTTGGATATTGATATTGGTTGCAGATAATATTTTGATTAATCAGGTTGTTTGTATTTTGGAGAATACCTTATTTATAGGGGAGACTTTGTTGAAATTGTTTAAATTATAATATTAACATTAGTTTATTATGACAGTATAGTAATGGAGCATAAAGAGGGCAGATTTGATCCAGATCCATTAGATCGCTCTATTTTAGTGCTATAGGACAGACATAGGTCTCAATTAGTAGATTCTGGTCAGGTATATATGTATATATAAATATAAATGTATATAAAAACATAATCATAAACCTTAATTAAGTTCTTATTTAATCGAAATGGTATCTTTTGTAGTTTCATCGGGTATTGACATGTCGACAACATTTATAGACATTTATGCGAGAGTGGAATATGGACCCTCATATTCGGCAATATGTGATGCAGTCTGGATTTTATGGTGTATATCGTGTCGGACACATTGCACTAGATTGGCCATTGATCACGAGTCTTGTTAAGTGATGGCAGCCTGAGACGCACACATTTCATTTACCTATCGGAGAGATGATTGTTACTTTACAAGATGTAGCCATGATTCTAGGATTACGTATTCATGGGCCTCTTATCACTAGAACATGTGACATAGATTGGTCACTACTATGTTTAGAGTTTTTAGGTGTCGTCCCACCTCCATCTCAGATTAGAGGGTCAACTATATCAGCATGATGGTTGCGTGAGCAATTCTCATATCCACCAACAGGGGTCGATGATGTTATTTTACAGTGTTATGCTCATGCTTTCATATTAGCCTTATTGGGTGGAGCATTGTTAGCAAACAAGACTGGCACACATGTACAGTTATGTTACTGATGCGACTCATGGTAGCTTAGCTTTAAAGGCGTATCAACAAAATTTATACCTTAGATACTATTACTAAAGTAGCCAAGCTACTATAGCATAGTGGTTCTAGGATCGTTCACTGGGAAGGGTTTTCGCAAACACAAGTGATATTCAAATTAGGAAAATAGGTGATTTTCTTATGGATGTTAGCTTTAAAAGAAGATGTAAATGGTTTAGAAAGATTTAAACTAATTTAAGCTAACATTAAAGACTAAAATGAAAGGGTGTAAAAACAAGTTTCTCAAAGATAGGATGGCTATGCTCTGGCTTTTATGCAAATTGGAAATCTCAGGATAGGCTCCTCGCGTTGGGGTTGCAACTATGGTGATGCTTGCTTTCCGAACCGGTATGGATTTAGCAAATCAAGTTTTAATCCTTTAAAATGGCAAAACAAACGGTAGTGGATTTCATCAATGGTTATTCACCTTAGACTTCCTTTGAATGGCTCGTAAGAGATAACTAATGGTCTAAAGCCAAAAGCTTACCAAATATTGGCAACTCAAAGTCATTCCAAGTGATAAACTCACCTTTCAATGGCCATTGAAATTGGTTCTAATGGATTAATGCAAAACTTGGAATTGAAAACCTCACCTTCCAATAGCTCGTAGGAGATAACTAATGGATAGAAATCCAAAAGCTTATCAAGTATTGGCCATTGGAAGTTGTCTAATGGAAATAAAAACTAAACTTTGCATTAATGAACCATTAATGAAAAACGACTACCTTACCTTCCGGGTGCGAGAAATTTCCATGGGAATGCATCCAAGCCATCACATAACATCCATACTTTGAGAAACTTAAAAGGTTTTAGCCTCTCATCCTTGGGGATTTCATCCACCAAGGATGTTTGGCTACTAAGAAAATAAGAAAGAGAAGAGAAGGAGAAACAGAGCAAGGCTCTGTGGTATATTTCAATATATATGGGTATATTACATAAATTTCTCCTTATGTTTCAACGGATGCAAAGGAGTATAAATAGAGAAGCTTTTCCATCCTTCCTAGCTAAGAAATCTTATGATTGGTGGATTACAAGGAGAAGAATGGAAATTTATACAAAAATATCTAAAAGAAAAGATCTCGTGTGGAGTCGGCAAAACAGGGGAGGGGGTGTGCGAAATTCGCACACCTGATCAGGAGGTGTGCGAAATTCGCACACCATTCAGAAGGTGTGCGAAATTTTCGCACACCTGGAGCAGTTTTCTTCCGAAGGTCATAACTTCCTCGTTTCAGCTCCAAATCATGCACGGTTTGAAGCGTTGGATTTTTGACTTCTTGAGCTTTGAAACGGTATATAGCATGTAAAAAATGGACTTCGGGAAGTGCTCCAAAAGTGCCAAAGAAGACTGAAGCTGCTGTCCTCTGTTTTCCTCCTTGCTTCTCTTTGCTTCTCTTTTGCTTTTCTTTGCTTCTCTTTGCTTTTCTTTGCTTTTCTTCTTTGGTTGGCTTGTCTAAGTAGCTCCTCCATCATTTGGCATGCTTGAATTGATTCATAAGCTGATATAAACATGTAAACTTGCCACAAAATGGTTAAAACCAATTACTAAGGACCTTAATGAATTAATTGGGTTAAATGAATATGATTACTACACAAAGGTGCTTAAAACCATTATAATTAGGTCTACAAAATAGCACTTTTTGGTAGTAATCACACCCCCCAACCGACTCATTGCTAGTCCCTTAGCAATGGAGGAGATAAAAACTAAGTAAACTATAATATACATAAAAGGGATCATGCAAATCACTCCAAAAAATGATATGAGTGGCATGATGGACATCCATGGATCAATAAAGATGTGAAACTCAACCTATAATAAGAGTTGTCAAAGCATTCACTTGATCATAGAGTACAAAGAATGGATATTATGCAAGTTTAAGCATCAAAAGAATTTCCACTCTCAAAAGATCCAAATCAAATTCTTCCACTAAAAGCTAAGTGTTAATGTGATTAGCTTCCGAGTATAGTATGGATAACTATCATCTCCCCCAACCTAAGTCTTTCTTTAAGCTTAGCAAAATTAACCATCTCTTGATAGGCTAGGAACGCACCTCTTATTCACAATTCTTTTCACTTACTAAACTTAACCAATTCACCCATGTAACAAGCAGAGGATCGGTGACTCCCAACCAATAAAGGCTTAGGGCACCAGGCTTTAAAGGCTTTCGCCACCCCTTCGGACCATGCTCAGGTTTCAAGGCAAGCAAAGAAGTTTATTCTATTTTTTTTTTTTTCTTTTTTTTTTTCTTTTTTTTTTTTTCAAAGACTCATTGGTCTTTATGAGGTGTCCCAACACTATTAAAGAGAGGTTAAAGGTGTCAAATTATGATTTCTCAAGCTTAGAGGGTGAAATAGTTTCACATCTTATAACCGGAATCTAATGTATGTGTGTGCGAATAGCTTAAGGTGGAAGAGATAAGTTTGCATGCAATGGGAGTTTCAATAATTCATCAACTTTTAGAAGAGCATAATACAAACTCTAAGACTCATGTAATCAAGTTGAAACTCGACTTCTCTCATTTAATTTTGAGAGTTAATCCTTAATATCCATGGAGAGTAGAATAAAAACTTAAAAAAAAATTTAAAATTAAGCAAAAAACAACTAAATTACCAAAATAACTTATCATTAATAACAATACTTCCTTCCTCAACTCTCCCCCCAACCAAGCTGAAGATTGTCCTCAATGTGACAAAGCGATTAAAAAATAGGGAGGAAGTGGTACCTTCTGAGTGACATGGAGTCTGAGTCATATTGGAGAAACCACATGTTTCAAAGAAAACATAAGAGTTAGTGAGTAGAGGAAATAGAAAAATGCCAAGTTTAAACAAAAGTTGATGTCTAAATATGATGTATCATCAGTAATACATCCAATATAAAGCATCAAAACATGGAATTTATCTATACTAATATAATATGTAAAGACAAAAAGTAAAGAGATGATCAAGTAATGGAAGGGTCCTGTGGAGCTGATGCATCTGTGGTGGCCTCTTGAGTAGGTTGGATCAAGACTTTGGCCTCTATTCTGGTATTCTCCTTGGATGACATAGTCTCCTCAACTGGAGTTCTCAGTTGGAGCTATGGGCTTTGATGGTTTAAGGAGGTTAGAAATGGAGTGAGAGGCTTCATGTGTGTGATCCCAGGGTGCGCGGGGCTCTTTGACTGCTCTGGGGAGCTGTGGTATAGCCTCTCCGAGTCTTAGGCATAATGGAGTAAAGAAATGAGGCTTAGAGGCTTAGGTTTGGGGAGGGTAGGGATGAAGAAGCTGAAAAATTCGCATAAGGCAAGAGGTGTGCGAAATTTTCGCACAGGGCACTATTCACCCGCGCAAATGCAAAAGTGTGGCTCCTTCAAATGGCCATAACTTCTTCGTTTCAAATCCAAATTGATCACCGTTTGAAGCACTGGACTCCTGACTTCCTAAGCTTCAAAATGACATATGGCATGCATAATTTGAGCTCCAGAAAGTGCTCCAAAAACGTGTCCAACAGTAGCAAAAATGGGTGTGGCTGCAACATTTCCGTTTAAGCTTTGCACAGTCATCTTCAAACGGCCATAACTTCTTCGTTTCAACTCCAAATCGAGTACCGTTTGAAGCTATGGACTCCTGACTTCCCAAGCTTTGAAATGAGATATGGTACGCATGAAATGAACTTCGGGAAGTTTTTCGCACAGGGGAGGGGGGGGTGTGCGAATTTCGCACACCTCAAATAGGGGTGTGCGAAATTTTCGCATTCCTTGGTTCTCCAAGACAGAGAGCATTTTTTTGAAAATTGGCACAAAAAATGAATTCGCACAAGGTTTGCACAAGGTTCGCATACCTGTGAAATTCGCACAAGGGACAGAGAGTATGCAATTTTGAAAAGTGGAGCAAAAATGAATTCGCACCGGGTAGGGGAGGTGTGCGAAATTCGCACACCTCAAAAAGGGGTGTGCGAATTTTGCTGAAACTTAATTTTTCTCCCCTGTTTTCCCCTGTTTCCACCAAGACTCCATTCTTCAAGCCTTCCTACCTACATGAACACTTCAAAACTCATCTCAAAAACATATTAAAACTAAATTAAAGCTAAGAATTCAAACTAAAACATGCATAAATTTAAAGAAAGCATAGAATTTAAATGAAGCTAATAGCATGTACCCCAAAAAGAAGATGAACTATTTAGCTCATCCTCACTCACACACCCACTTCATGCTGAAATCCCCCTGGATCCCAAACAAAATTGGCATCCTTCCCATTTGGTCCAAGGGAATTCGTTTCTCTTCTCTTCCCTAGAGAAGTGGATGCTTTAAAGGGTTCAAGTAACCCTTTATCATCTTGAACCTTATGATTTTCAATGGAAGGTTGGTCCATAGAGTTGTCATAGCAATCCCCCACCAAAGTGTCGATCTTCAACACTTTCCTTGATCTTTTTGCATTGGTTCCTTGAAGGTTATGGTTGGGTTGAGGAGAAAGCGTCCTTTTCTCCCTTGCTATGTCGAGATTGGTGAGCTTCTCAATGGAGTCTTGAACTTTTTCTATCCTTAGTGATAGATCATTATAAACCTCCTCCATTCTTACATTTATTGAACTCTCCAAATTATCAATCTTTTCATTAAGATGAGAGTTGATCTTTTGTTGCTCACCTACAAAGTCCTGCATGACTTTGCTTATCTTCAAAATGGCTTGCTCCAATGAAGATGTACTCATTGATGGTTGAGGTTGAGGTTGGGTTGTAAGGTTGGGATGGTTATTCCAGCTTGAGGTGTAGGAGCTTTGGTAACCGCGCATTTCTCTCATAGTTGGAATGGTAGGGCACTCCCCTACCGTATGCTCATATGAATCATCTCTATTCAAAACATACTTACTACCCCATTGGCTTTGTTGACTTTGCCTTTTCTCTAATTCAATCCGATCCCTCATGGATAGGTATGCGAATTTGTCCTTCGGTTGATGTTGAGAACTTTGATCACTACCCCATTGGCTTTGTTGAACTTGCCTTTTCCCCAATTCAATCCGATCCCTCATGGATAAGTATGCAAATTTGTCCTTCTCATGATCATAATGAGAGCTTTGATCTTCATGTGGAATTTCCATTTCTAAAAAAAAATGATATTCAACTAAGGCTCTTTTCTTCAACTTGTACCAAGGTTCCCTCTTGGTCTCGAATCCAACAAGGAATGCACAAATTGAAATTAAAACAAAAATAAAAGAAAAGAGAATAATAAAAAAAAATTTAACTAAATAAAAACTAAACTAAAAAAAATTATAAGAAAACTCACCAAACTTGTGATGAAGATCACAAGTTACCCTTAATGGTTGCTTCACTGTGCTTGTGGCACCTTCCCCGGCAACGGCGCCATTTGATGCGACTCATGCAACAACGCCATTTGATTCATCCCCGGCAACGGCGCCATTTGATGCGACTCATGGTAGCTTAGCTTTAAAGGCGTATCAACAAAATTTATACCTTAGATACTATTACTAAAGTAGCCAAGCTACTATAGCATAGTGGTTCTAGGATCGTTCACTGGGAAGGGTTTTCGCAAACACAAGTGATATTCAAATTAGGAAAATAGGTGATTTTCTTATGGATGTTAGCTTTAAAAGAAGATGTAAATGGTTTAGAAAGATTTAAACTAATTTAAGCTAACATTAAAGACTAAAATGAAAGGGTGTAAAAACAAGTTTCTCAAAGATAGGATGGCTATGCTCTGGCTTTTATGCAAATTGGAAATCTCAGGATAGGCTCCTCGCGTTGGGGTTGCAACTATGGTGATGCTTGCTTCCCGAACCGGTATGGATTTAGCAAATCAAGTTTTAATCCTTTAAAATGGCAAAACAGACGGTAGTGGATTTCATCAATGGTTATTCACCTTAAACTTCCTTTGAATGGCTCGTAAGAGATAACTAATGGTCTAAAGCCAAAAGCTTACCAAATATTGGCAACTCAAAGTCATTCCAAGTGATAAACTCACCTTTCAATGGCCATTGAAATTGGTTCTAATGGATTAATGCAAAACTTGGAATTGAAAACCTCACCTTCCAATAGCTCGTAGGAGATAACTAATGGATAGAAATCCAAAAGCTTATCAAGTATTGGCCATTGGAAGTTGTCTAATGGAAATAAAAACTAAACTTTGCATTAATGAACCATTAATGAAAAACGACTACCTTACCTTCCGGGTGCGAGAAATTTCCATGGGAATGCATCCAAGCCATCACATAACATCCATACTTTGAGAAACTTAAAAGGTTTTAGCCTCTCATCCTTGGGGATTTCATCCACCAAGGATGTTTGGCTACTAAGAAAATAAGAAAGAGAAGAGAAGGAGAAACAGAGCAAGGCTCTGTGGTATATTTCAATATATATGGGTATATTACATAAATTTCTCCTTATGTTTCAACGGATGCAAAGGAGTATAAATAGAGAAGCTTTTACATCCTTCCTAGCTAAGAAATCTTATGATTGGTGGATTACAAGGAGAAGAATGGAAATTTATACAAAAATATCTAAAAGAAAAGATCTCGTGTGGAGTCGGCAAAACAGGGGAGGGGGTGTGCGAAATTCGCACACCTGATCAGGAGGTGTGCGAAATTCGCACACCATTCAGAAGGTGTGCGAAATTTTCGCACACCTGGAGCAGTTTTCTTCCGAAGGTCATAACTTCCTCGTTTCAGCTCCAAATCGTGCACGGTTTGAAGCGTTGGATTCTTGACTTCTTGAGCTTTGAAACGGTATATAGCATGTAAAAAATGGACTTCGGGAAGTGCTCCAAAAGTGCCAAAGAAGACTGCAGCTGCTGTCCTCTGTTTTCCTCCTTGCTTCTCTTTGCTTCTCTTTTGCTTTTCTTTGCTTCTCTTTGCTTTTCTTTGCTTTTCTTCTTTGGTTGGCTTGTCTAAGTAGCTCCTCCATCATTTGGCATGCTTGAATTGATTCATAAGCTGATATAAACATGTAAACTTGCCACAAAATGGTTAAAACCAATTACTAAGGACCTTAATGAATTAATTGGGTTAAATGAATATGATTACTACACAAAGGTGCTTAAAACCATTATAATTAGGTCTACAAAATAGCACTTTTTGGTAGTAATCAGTTACCTTCCACTGTTGAGAGACTTCATTAAGATTTCTCACTATAGTTGGGGTAGTGCAGTGTTGGCATACCTATATAGAGAGCTATGTCGTGTGAGTTTGGATAGTGCCACAGAGATTTATGGACCTATCACACTATTACAAGTATTTCGACATAACTATCTATTCTAATTAATTGACTCACATTATTGTTGTAAGTTGTCTAATTTTGATAATGCTATCTGATTTTGTAGTTGTGGTCATAGGAGAGACTTCATGTGGGTCGACCTAATTTCGGTCATCCTCCAGTGCCTATAGTAGTCCCACATGTACATGATGATGTAGTTGATGGTTTACATGATCATCTATTGCCAAATGAGGCACTCTCAGTCGATCCATTGGGCCACAGGTGGAGAGTACCCCTATCTTAGTCTCATAACCCATCACCACATGTGTTGACATTCTATCGAGATCAATTGGATGTCCAAACACAAGATTAGGTAAAGTGTTGATGCATAAGATTACCTTTGCAACATTTTCCACCAATGTGACTAATTAATTTTTTTTTAAAAATTACATGTATTCTGGGAACCATATACAGCAGATTTGATTGCACATCTTCCAACTATATGTCAGGCTAATGAAGAAATTTGGCGAACTATGTCACTTCTAATATGTTTTGATATTATCGAGTGGCATAGACCAGAGCGAGTTTTATGCCAGTTTCATATGCAACAAGGGATACCTCCACCTTGTTTGATAGATATGGAGCTACATTTAGTAGATAGGCAAGGACGACATCAGTATGATTAGGTGACATTCCATGCTCAGTATATTTCTCTTTGGGATACTCATTCTGAGCGTATTACGACAACATCACTTGCTATTACTACCATGGATTTTTATGATCCATATATGCAGTGGTATCGACGTATCACGCGATGCTTGATCGCACCTGTTTTGCATAGAGATCATATGAGATTCCATAGTACAACTTCTGCCACTGAGTTATTGGTGAGACCATTTGAGATACAAAACCATTTTTTAATGAATGTTAAACTTAAATTATGTGCAAATGCCTCATGTTTCATTTTCTTATATAGATCACTATCGTATCGCAGATGGCTATTTCAAATGATTTGGAGGAAACTCACCGAATTGCTATTGATGTTTTACATGCTATATGAGAGGACCATCGTGTACACTCGACACATGAGCCATCCACATCTTCAGAGCCATCCACATCTTCAGGGCCATCCTTGATTACACCTGTTAGGGTACCACCCATTAGAGGTCGGAGGAGAGGTGGTCGTCGAGCTGGTCATCGACATGTACCTCTGGCATCTACTTTGGTACAACCCTTACATCCACCACTCACATCTACCTTTCCTTTATTTCAGCCATCTGCATCATTAGAGTCACCACTTTCTCCCCCTAATGTATCCATACCAACCCATTCATCTCGACCCGAGACTACCATACCATCTACCCTTACCCCTGTTGACCCATCTATATCATTAGACTTACCTTTCTTCTCTCATGTTACATCTATACAGACTTTTCTTCTCCATTTCCACCTCTATCCTAGTCATCTGTATCATTGGATGCACCCCCACCTATTACAAAGTCTATTGCACCCCCACCTGTTACAGAGTCTATTACACCTCCACCTGTTACAGAGTCCATTGCACCTCTACCTTTTCTTCAGGGGACAGCTCATGTCGCACGATTACATGTACGGGTACCTAGAGGACATCGAGCTCCACGTGTACGTCAAGTTCTACCTCCATCAGTTCCATCTAACTCGACAACTCATGTAGATGACGTGTCACAATCTATAGAGATGGAGACTTTTCAAATAGCACAGATGGATACAATAAATATGGTCATCTACCGTAGATGTTCACAACAAAAGAGAGATTTCATCATGTGGGACACATTGAGAGCTTTTTTCATGTTTGTAGAACTATAATACTTTGGTTCATACATTTAAGGTTATATAAAGTGTTAATTCAAATTAGTGATGTCATGTTATTCACATGTTTCCTTGATAATTTAAACAAATAAAACTCAAATGCATCCTAAAGTCTAAATGAAAGAAATTCAAACTAAACAAATTGTTACAACTATTACCTATTTTTTCTTTCATATAATTAAAAAATTATACATTTTAACCAAGACATAAGTTTAAATCATACTAAATAAGGAATAACCTAAAATCATAATCATTGGCATTAATTTTAATATGAAAATATAAAATTTTAAAATAATATGAACAATTTTTTTAATTATTTTAAAATTTAAAAAGAATATGAATAAATAATTTTCTTTAATTTACATGTGAAAATATTCATAAAACAAATAATTATTTTTTTTACCATAAATATATAAATTTTTATGGGAATGCATGTAGGCCAAATTATTTTCTCAAAATTTCAAGGAAAATATGAAAAAAATAAAGATATATACCCTACTCCAAAAAGAACTTTAAGGAAATTTGGTACATCGTTAAGAAATTTTGGTACATCCATAATTTACACTAAAATTAAAAATAAAAAAACAAAGTTCTAAAATCTCATACTTTTTTTAGTTATGGTTACATGAGTTCCCCTTAAAAATATTTGTAAAACCACAATTAGTAATTGTGGTTTGAAAGAAAATTATAAAACCATACTATGTGACTGTGATTTTAAAGAAAATTGTAAAACCACTGTCTATAACTGTGGTTTTTATGATATTTTTAAAACCATAGTTACTAACTGTGGTTTTATGGTTATTATGATAAAAAATTATTTTAAAAATAATATTAAAATGGCAATACCATTAAAATGGACGTGGATTAAAAATAATTTTGAAATCATAGTTACTAACTGTGGTTTTAAGAAAAATTGTAAAACCACAGTCACCAACATTGGTCTTTTACACTAAAAAAAAAAAGGCATGTGGATGCTTACATGGATACAAAAGATTAGTTTGACAAGTATTTTGAGATGGGTATTATTCTTACCATTTTTTTCATCCAATGGATTATTTTGGACTTACACTCTGCCACCTCCCTTGTCCGCCTAATCCATCTTTTCTGACTCACAGCTTGAGTTCCTTTCTCATCTCCCTTTCTTCTCCAAACCGAACACCATACCCAACAACTTCATCGAAACTTCTTCCTTCTCTAACACGCGCACCCCCAGTAGCTCCCCTGAAGCTTCATTTTCGTATTTCTCTATCTGTGCACCACAACAGTAATAACTGAGCTTCATTGGTTTATATTTCAAACCCCATTTGTCGTATCGTAGTTAATGTCACTTCCCATGTCCCTCATGTTCTGAGTAGAAGCAGTGTCGGCACCATAAGATCAACTTAAACGTTGCAGAAACGAATTTTGTCAAGTTCATAGGCCAATAAGTCGGGTATTGTTTTTTTTTTTTTTTTTTTTGGGCTCAAGTTATTCTAATGTAGATCCATTTTAACAATGCCATGCATGGTCATGCAAGACTTTGTTACTGTATTGATCCTATTTATTTATATATTTGCTCCTAGTTTAACTTTTGTTTTTTTAGTCTCTTGGGTATTATCCATTGTATCAAAACGACAATTTTAATTAGAAAGTAAGAATGACGGGATTAGTTTCATCTAAGGCCTGGTTGGCCGAGAATATAGGGCGATGGTTTTGAGAGTCATGCTAATGCCATTGGGTTGAGGGAATGAGGTCACATGAGGTTTCCAAAGGTGGTATAAAAGTAGGGAAACCGCCTCTATTAGGGATCTTTGGTCCATTCTTTCATCCCGGTCTAATAGAGAACTTGAGTAAAAAGTTAGAGAGAGAGAAAGCTTGAGGCTATGTTTGGTTCCCGGAAAATGCTAAGGAAAGGAAAAAAAATACAAAGAAAAATGATTTTTTTTAGTTTGGATGACATGGAAAAAAAATATGAAGGAAAATATTAAAGAAAATATTGTAATATTTTCCTCACTATTTTCCTTAAAAAATAATGTGGAAAATTTAAGGCTATGTTTGGTTCCCGGAAAATGCTAAGGAAAGGAAAAAAAAATTATGTGGAAAATTATTTTCTTTAGTTTGGATGACATGGAAAATATAATGGAAAAAAAATATAAAGGAAAATATTAAAGAAAATATCATGATATTTTCCCTACCATTTTCCTTAAAAAATAATGAGGAAAATAAGAGAAAAATAGATGGGAAAAATTGGGGGAAATTTTATCGAGCTCATGTATTATCCTCACCGAGCATCTCCTCCCTCTCCCCCACCTCCCTGGTTAGCTCCTCCACCCTGGCCTTCAGCTCCACCTCGGACCGCTCCAGCTTCGCCACCTGGCCCTCAAGCAAGCGATCTCCTCTGCGACAGCATGGATCTAGTCCACCATACGCTTCTCCTCCTTGCGCCAAGCTTTGCGGTGGCCGAATAAGATTTCAACAACTCTGGCGTTCTTCAAATCAAGTTCCCATGGATAAAATGAATTCTTCAAAATAGATGGTTGTTTTCTTTTTCAAATTTTCTCATCTCTCGTTGTTTTTCCCATGTTTTTCTCAACAAAAAACCACAGTGTCGGCCTAATTTTCCAAACCCTCAATCCATTTAAGTTTATCACCATCATTTGGCTACCTGGAAATGAGAGGAAAATTCTTTTTTTTTTTACATTTTTTTCCCTTCTCCAAATCTCCTCACTCTCATTCTTTACCCTAACTTTTTCTCACGAGACACAAACAGAGCATCAATACAGATATTTCAAAGAAGAGAGATACCTGCTTCTTCGGTATAAGGGCTTAGGAAATTTCATAGGGTTTCGAGCGAAACTTCTGAAACGTCTCTGATGGGCGACGTTATAAAACGAAAGCCGAGGCGAAATCTCAGAGATCCACAAGCGTTTTGAACGAAACGCTTTCATTTTCCGTTTGGTTTTCGGACAGTCCAATGGTAAAATAGTTGAAAGCAAATTTGAATGGAAGAGCACATGCCCCCTTGTAAACCCACTCTATTTGGCCTTCTCTCTTCTTTTTTCTTTATTTATATATATATATATATATATATATATATATATATATATATATATATATATATATAATTATTTTTTTTTTACTGTATATTATTTCCAATAAGGATGTGTTTGCCAATCGTTTTTTAAAACATTTTTTAAAAACTATCTTTTAATGTTTTTGGAAAACAAAAATGGGTATGGAATTGTTTTAATCTATAATTGATGTTTTAAAATATATTTTAAAAATAAGTTTTATATTTAATATTTTATTTTTAATTATTTTTTATATTTATATAATTATTTTTTAAAACAATCAACTGAAAAAATTTAAGTTAAATAAAAATAAATAAATTAAATCATTAAGTCACTTTAAGTCGATATGCAAAACTCTTATATGCCCGTAGAGATTTTATCTGTTTCTCTATTTTATTTTTCATGTGGTTTGCATTTTCTGTTTCTTTGTTGATGTTGTCTTAACATTACTTCAATTCTCCACGGCTATAATTTAACAATAATAAATGTAAATTTTGTATTAGGTCATGCTACTTCAATCTAGATATATCATATAGATTATCGAAGCATTAATATAGCAACAGATTTTTAGAAAATAAGAGCACAAAATTTATTTTATTATTCAACAAATTGATAACCATTTAAGACAAATTGTTGATTTTATTTTTCTTCCATTTTTCCTTAACTTTTTTTTTGGCGATTAACCAAACAAAAGAAAATGAATTCTTTTTTTTTTTCCCTTGAATTTTCCATAGATAACCAAACAAGTGAAAAAATTTATATTTCTTTCCTTCTATTTTTCCTCCTAATTTTCTTTCTCTCGCATTTTCCGGGAACCAAAGAGTTTTGGATGAGGGAAAAGAAGATTGAGAGCTCCAACTAAATTGTCGTGCCATAGAGCTTCAGGCCATCGGATTTTGCATACTGCATGTTCTTTTCAGGTTCTGATTTCTTTAAATTTCTTAACGTATTCACGAAAATCAAGCCTATGATTCTCTAGTTCTATTGTATTTTTTTTATTTTTTATTTTTTTTGCTTAGATCGAATTACTTTAGAGCTTGTGATTGTATTTTGTTCATCTATTATTGATCTATATTGGTTTTGGTTGTATTGGAATTTTGGAATGAATTTTTTTGTGGCCCCTATATTTTCCACCTTGATCCTGATCATTTCTGTGGAATCCTAAGCCATTGTTTCTGGTAATTTATATAGATATATATATATATATATATATATCGATTTGAATCAGATTATTGGAAAGCTTCTGATTGTATTTTGTTCGTCTATTTTGTGATTTGTTGCCTTAGAACAATGATGAATTTTTTGCAGTCTGTCTTTTTTATGATGATCTTGAATCATTTCTTTTCTAGTGATTCTTCTTAATTGATTGGATTAGACTATTTTGGGGTTCTAGTGATTGCATTCTTGTTCATTTATTTTGATCTATATTGCTCTGATTATTTTGAAACATTAGGATAGACTATTTGTGGATTTTGTTTTTATTTTTATTTTTTATATTCCGATCATTTTTTTTTTTTGAATTTTGAAACATTATTTTTTATAAACTTTTCATTGATCTATCTTGATGCAATATTCACATGATTTTGAATTGTTTTGTTTTGAGTTTCAGTCATTAAGAGCTGATTTAATTCTAGGAAACCTACAACAGTGAGACTATAGTTTCATTGATTCAAATAAATTTAATTATTCTGTAATTTTATTTTATAATGATTATCTTATGATTTTAGAATAATTTAAATATAATAAAATATTTTAATTGCATCTTTGATGATTTGAATAGATTTATTGTTATCTATGAATTTTGGTTTATAATCACCTTGAATTTTCCACTTTAGATTCTATTGGCATGAACTAATTCAATTTAATAAGAAAATTAGGTTTGTCTTGGCGGATTTGTGTTAATTTAATATGATTGGAAATTCGGATTTTGTTAACATGAATCAATCTCATTTCATCGGAAAATAAAGTTTGTTCTGCTGATTCATGTTGGTTTAATATGATTAAAAATCTAGATTCAATTTATGTGTATTAATTTATTTTAATTAGGAAATTAGGTTTATTTATGATTATTTATGTTAATTCAATAAAATTAGAGATCCAAGTTTTCCACCTTTGTTAATGTGAAATGACTTAAATTATTCAAAAACCCGATGTTTGTTTCTTTTGATTTTCTGTTAATTAAAATCTAAGTAAAAATCTAAATTTTGTTACTATTAGCTTAGATTAATTTAACTACACTGTAAATCTAGATTTATTTTTATTGTTTTACATTAGCTATGTTGAATTTGGAGACCTAGATTCCATTCTCTGTTAGGCTTAGTGAAATTTATTAAAAACTTTGATTTGTTTTGTTAATCTATGTTCGATTAGTTAAATTAGAGGCTTAGGTTATGTTTGGTTCCTAAAAAATATTAGGGAAAGAAAAAAAATGGTAAGAAAAATGATTTTCTCATATTTAGTTTTACTATGAAAAATGTGAAAAAAAAAAATTAAATATAATCAAGATTATTAATAAATTTGTATATTTTTAAATTATTTAATCTAAGTATAGAAAAGTTACATCTATAAAAAAAAAAAATTGAAATAATATATAAAAATAATTTATAGACTTTAAATTTATTTTTTATTTTCCTTTATTTTTTATTTCTATTTTCTTTCTCTCACATTTTCCTTTAAATTTTCTGAGAACCAAACATAACCTTAGATATTTGCCTCTGATATGTTAAATTAATCTAATCCCATCAGAAATCAGAATTTACCCACCTGTTTAGAATTGATCAAATTCAATTTAGGAATCTAGCTTATTATCCCTACTGATTTTGGATTAATTTAATTCAATGGGAAATTCAGAAATTGTCTCTATTAGTCTGGTCGAATTTGATTAAATTGAAACCTAAGTCATGCTTTCATGCCCTAAACTGATTTAAACAAATTGAAATTGAGATTGTACCTTTGTTGATTTGAATGAATTTAATTAAAATTTGAATTTAGGTAGCATCATATCAATCAAAATAATAATAGAATATTCCAATCATACTTCTATCGTTTAAGAATTGATATAAATGAAGTGAAATCTATCTTGCGATTCTATTGATTTGATTAAATTGAGAATTAAGTAAATCATTTCTAATTTGACATAAGTTAGAGATTTGACTTTGAAACCTTATAGTTTCAAGTGAATGTTGTAATAATTTTGATTTTTCTTGTCTTGCATTGGATTTGTATATGAAGTTGGAAATATGAGCAATAACATTGTAAATTCCATTGATCTAATTTTGGGTATAGTTTGATTGAAGATCTAGTAGGATTATATAAATTCCTTGTTTCATTTTTCAATTTCTTTTTTTTTTTTTTAATTTTTAGTTATTGGGAAATACTTGTTTAGATATTAATTAATTACCTGATGCTTGGATAATTGTAGACCTAAATTAATGGAATACTAAACTTGGATTATATTCTCTTTAATTTATTGTTTGATTGTTGATAAGGTGTGAAATTGAAATTAGTGGTATATTATTTCATTTCAATTTATGTAAGTTACAACTTATGATAAATGTTAAATTGTTCTTGGGTAAATTATGTGAAATTGAATGAATGATTTAATGTAAACTATATACTTGAAAGCAATTGAATATTATATTTAGAATTCTTGTTCATAATGTAAGTCATTATTTTTTATAATTGTAACTTGGGATGTCAATAATGATCGAATTCTATTTTTTTAAATGATTGCATGGTTATTATTACCTTGTTTACTTGTAATTTTACGTGATGGATTCTGGTGATATTGAGATAGACTTTTGAACTAATACATAAATGGTTGAATATATGAGAAACAAATGAATGAATAACAATTATAGGAAGTAAGGACGGATGCAGAAAAGGTTGAGGAAGGTTAGGATATCTAGATTTTATAGTGTAAGCAAGAAAAAGGAAATAACAAGAACAATTTTAATTAATTGATTATATAATACAATAAATAAATATTCGAATGCAAGTGATTGCAGACAATTGATCTAGATAACCAGTAGATTATCATCTTACATAGACATAGCAAAGAACAAAATATCAGTATATAGCTTTCGATCATCATAATCTAAACTTGACGAATTTTATTAACTTTAAAAGTTGATTGTGAAAATGTAAATTTTATTTTTGAAAGTCGTTGGACAGTGTATGACAATGGGCTTTGGAATGAAACTCTCTATTTTTAAAAAAAAAAAAGACCTTGATTCCCTATTTTCTTACGAGACATAAAAATGTCCTGAATGCTTTGCACTTTAAAATGACTTTAGACCCTCAATTTTGTCCTCCTAGCACATGTTCTATTAAGTATTTGTTTGGTACTTTATGGTAATTCCCTGGTGGCCCATCACTACTCATGTAGTCTATCTTTTCTAAGCCACCTTAAGGACTTTGTTTTAGAGATTTATCTAACCCCGTTGTGACTCTTGGCAACCCTAATTTAGACTTAGGCTCACTTAGACTTAGGCCCACTTAGGCACCCTAGGCCCATTTAGATACACTTGGCCCATTAGGCACCACCTTAGGCCCATTTAGATGCACTTAGCGCCTTCTAGCTTGCACACATTTACCCTAGGTTACTTAGACACTCTTTCAGAATAGGTCATTTAGACACTTCTCTTGGCATAGTTCACTTAGGCATGATCTTGATTTTGGTTACTTATTTTTTGGGATGAGATGAGTGTTGGCTTGACTTTTTATTGCATGAAATGAATTTTTATTTTTTATTTTTTAGGGTTTAAGTTTGACATTTAAATTATTATAATATGTTGCATTACTTTAATTTCTTGATTTTTTTTCTAATTACATATGTCTAATATTTATTTTTATACCCTTATCAATTTATTTGTTTATTTACTCACTTATTCATTTATTCTTTAATTCCATGAATTGATATTTTGGATTTTTATGGCTATGTGATTTGATTTTCTATTTTATTTTATTCTATTTCCAATTACATGATTTCTTATTTTAACTTTATTTTTAATTTTGCATGAGACTAGGAGCCATCAAGGAGAGGAGATCACGGCCAAATAGGGAAACTTGGAAGGAATCCGGGCTGCACATGATTTGCTTCAAGAAGGAATCCGGGCTGCATAAAAAAAGTGGGTAGATCACAACTTTAAGAAGGAATATGGGCTGCATATGATTTGCTTGAAGAAAGAATCCGGGCTGCATATAGAAAGTGGGCAGATCACGATTGAGGCACATCCGGGAGCATATGGAAAGAAGATTAAAGGGGACCTGATCACTTACCAAACAAGATACGGCTGCATCCTTGGGGAAATCTCCAAGTGAGCCACTCATAATGGACTTCTCATATCCATGCGCACGTAGGAAAAAATGGAAATAAGATATTCCATAAGGAGTGGGCTACCTTATAAATAAAGAAGAGAATTCAAGCATAAAAAAAACTTTTTTTTCGGAGGGGAATAGGCGGAAAGAATTTTCACGCAGAACTTTGGAGGAGAGCAGGGGACTCAAGCAGAGACCGGGCTATCACCTTAGTCACCAAGAGGGGATTTTCTCTTTCACTTCACATGTTAGTTTTCCATATAATATTCTTATTTAGTCTAGATTTCTTTTAAACAAATTTCAGTTTTTGATTAATTCTTTGAGTTAAAGTTTATTTTGTTTTTAAAATTCTCAATTAGTTTAGTTCTAATCCACCTCTTAATTTTAGTTTATGATTTAATTTAAATGAGTTAGAGATTTTTATTCCTTAGATTAAGTAATTTGTGAAGTAAAGTTTATTTTTTAAAAAATTTGGATTAACTTAATTTAAGTTTATGATTTAATTTGAATGTGTTAATGATTCTTATTCCTTAGTTTAAGTAATTTGTGAAGTAAAGTTTAATTTTTTTCAATTCCGGATTAACTTAATTTTGGTTTATGATTTAATTTGAATGTGTTAGTGATTTTTATTCCTTAGTTTAAGTAATTTGCAAAGTAAAATTTATTTTATTAAATTCCGGATTAACTTAATTTTAGTTTATGATTTAATTCGAATGTGTTAGTGACTTTAATTCTTTAGTTCAAGTAATTTGTGAAGTAAAATTTTTTTTTTTTGAATTCCGGATTAACTTAATTTTAGTTTATGATTTAATTTAAATGAGTTAGTGATTTTTAGTCCTTAGTTTAAGTAATTTGTGAAATAAAGTTTATTTTTTTAAATTCCGGATTAACTTAATTTTAGTTTATGATTTAATTCGAATGTGTTAGTGACTTTAATTCCTTAGTTCAAGTAATTTATGAAGTAAAGTTTATTTTTTTAAATTCCGGATTAACTTAATTTTAGTTTATGATTTAATTTGAATGTATTAATGATTCTTATTCCTTAGTTTAAGTAATTTGTGAAGTAAAGTTTAATTTTTTTCAATTCCGGATTAACTTAATTTTGGTTTATGATTTAATTTAAATGTGTTAGTGACTTTTATTCCTTAGTTTAAGTAATTTGTGAAGTAAAGTTTTTTTTTTTTTTTATTTCTTGGTTGATCCACTTTTAGTTTGTATATTTTTCAAAGCTATAGATAACTTGTTTAATTGATCTTAAGTTGTATTATTTCTATCTTAAATATATAAATTTTCATTCTTGGATTGATCATAATTTAGTTCATATGTTTCTCTAAAATTTTAGTTAATTAGCTTAATTGATCTTATGTTAGTTTTTTATTATTCTTCAGTGTTTGATTCCCCATTTTTAATTCTTGATTAATATCTTCTAATTTTATTTGATCTAAAGTCATTTAGTTTATTGCTTTGATAGTTTTTTCTTCTTTTTTTTTTTTTTTGTGAAGTTTAATTTTTAGAGGTCATTGGAAAATCATGAAGATTGGCCTCTACCCTCACCTTTATTAGTCTTGTTGATTACTAAGAAAATTTTACTTTGTGATTTTGTTTTATTTTGGATTGCTTATATTTGATCTTTGCGAATTGTTTGTTTGTGAATAATGTCTTTCCCTTCAAAATAAAATACTTTTCTCAAAATGTTCCTTGTAAAAATCTATTTTAAAAATTCATTTAGAGTCCTTAAAATCAAAAATCTCATTTTCTTAAAATAATATGCAACCATTTTTTTGATCGGTTTGCATCTTTCTCGGTTTTTTAATGAAAATTTTGGTTTTAAATCAGACACGAATCCAAGCTTGTGGTCCCACATAAATGGGATAATTCCAAGTTTGATTTGTATATATCAATTGGGGAATTGGTAAAACCCCTACATAAAAAAAAAAATATTTTCAAAGCTTATTTTTGCTACCACCTTTGTTGGTTGTTACAATCATATCTATTTTTCTTAAGAATTATATACAAGACGTATGTGATAATTGATGAATTAGTATACTTTGATAATTTTTTGTTATGCTAATTAGATAACAAGTATGCTAGTATTTATCTTATTATTTATTATCTAACCCCTCATGTCTTGTGGAAACTCATTACGAGTTACCCATGCTATTCAGATACGAAGGTAAGAAGCATACCTGAATAGCATGGGTAACTCGTAATGTGCTTCCACAAGACATGAGGGGTTAGATAATAAATAATAAGATAAATACTAGCATACTTGTTATTTAATTAGCATAGCAAAAATTATCAGAGTATACTAATTCATCAATTATCACATACGTCTTGTATATAATTCCTAAAAAAAGAGATATGATTGTAACAGCCAACAAAGGTGGTAGCAAAAATAAGTTTTGAAAATATTTTTTTTTATGTAGGGGTTTCACCAATTCCTCAATTGATATACACAAATCAAACTTGGAATTATCCCATTTATGTGGGACCACAAGCTTGGATTCGTGTCTGATTTAAAACCAAAATTTTCATTAAAAAAACCTAGAAAGATGCAAACCGATCAAAAAAATGGTTGCATATTATTTTAAGAAAATGAGATTTTTTATTCTAAGGACTCTAAATGAATTTTTAAAATAGATTTTTACAAGGAATATTTTGAGGAAAGTATTTTATTTTGAAGGGAAAGACATTATTCACAAACAAACAATTCGCAAAAATCAAATATAGGCAACCCAAAATAAAACAAAATCACTAAGTAAAATTTTCTTAGTAATCAACAAGACTAATAAAGGTGAGGGTAGAGGCCAATCTTCATGATTTTCCAATGACCTCTAAAAATTAAACTTCACAAAAAAAAAAAAAAAAAAACAAACAAACAAACAAAAAAAACTATCGAAGCAATAAACTAAATGACTTTGGATCAAATAAAATTAGAAGATATTAATCAAGAATTAAAAATGGGGAATCGAACACTGAAGAATAATAAAAAACTAACATAAGATCAATTAAGCTAATTAACTAAAATTTTAGAGAAACATATGAACTAAATTATGATCAATCCAAGAATGAAAATTTATATATTTAAGATAGAAATAATACAACTTAAGATCAATTAAACAAGTTATCTAAAGCTTTGAAAAATATACAAACTAAAAGTGGATCGACCAAGAAATAAAATTAACAAATTTAGAATATGAAAATGACATGGAACCAATCAATTTAAACAACTGAAGTCCTAAAAACTCATGTACTAAAAAGATGACTAAAAATATAAGATTAATGTTTAAAAACATGATTTCAATCACATAGGATCAATTAAACTAATAAACTAGAATTCTAAAACCACTTAAACTAGATAACAAGAATCAAAACAAGGATAAACAATTTTAAAATACATGAGATTAATTACATGGATCAACCAAATTGATAAACTAAAATCCTAAAAAAAAACTAAACTAAATAGATAAATTAAAACAAAACTAAATCAAGGTTAAAAACATGAACTTTATCAGTAGAATTGGTTAAATTAATGAACTAAGATTATATAAAAAAAAAAATGCAAACCAAACAAATAAATTGCAATTAAACTAAAGCAAGATCAGATGCATAAATTTTATCAATAAAATTAATTAATCTAATAAACTAAACTAAGATTATAAAAATACATCAACTAAAAAGATGGAACGAAACAAAATCAAACCTCGTTTAAAAACATAAACTTTATCTAATAAAATTATTTAACTAATGAATTAAAATTACTAATACATTCAAACTAAAACACAAACTAAAACTAGACTAATGCGGAATTAAAAATATAAACTTTATCTCACAAGGTTATTTAAACTAGTAAATTAAAGTCACTAACACATTCAAATTAAATCATAAACTAAACTTAAGTTAATCCGGAATTTAAAAAAAATAAACTTTACTTCACAAATTATTTAAACTAAGGAATAAAAGTCACTAACACGTTCAAATTAAATCATAAACCAAAATTAAGTTAATCCAGAATTAAAAAAATAAACTTTACTTCATTAACACATTCAAATTAAATCATAAACCAAAATTAAGTTAATCCGGAATTTTAAAAAATAAACTTTACTTCACAAATTACTTGAACTAAGGAATTAAAGTCACTAACGCATTCGAATTAAATCATAAACTAAAATTAAGTTAATCCGGAATTTTAAAAAAAAAAAAAACTTTACTTCACAAATTACTTAAACTAAGGAATTAAAGTCACTAACACATTCGAATTAAATTATAAACTAAAATTAAGTTAATCCGGAATTTAAAAAAATAAACTTTACTTCACAAATTACTTAAACTAAGGAATAAAAATCACTAACTCATTTAAATTAAATATAAACTAAAATTAAGAGGTGGATTAGAACTAAACTAATTGAGAATTTTAAAAACAAAATAATACAAAGAATTAATCAAAAACTGAAATTTGTTTAAAAGAAATCTAGACTAAATAAAAATATTATATGGAAAACTAACCTGTGAAGTGAAAGAGAAAATCCCCTCTTGGTGACTAAGGTGATAGCCCGGTCTCTACTTGAAGTCCCTTACTCTCCTCCAAAGTTCCACGTGAAAATTCTTTCCGCCTATTCTCTTCCAAAAAAAAAGTTCTTTTATGCTTGAATTCTCTCCTTTATTTATAAGGCAACCCACTCCTTATGGAATATCCTATTTCCATTTTTTCCTACGTGCGCATGGATATGGGAAGTCTATTATGATTGGCTCACTTGGAGATTTCCCCAATGATGCAGCCGTATCTTGTTTGGTAAGTGATCAACCCCCTTTAATCTTCTTTCCATATGCTCCCGGATGTGCCTCAGTCGTGATTTGCCCACTTTCTATATGCAACCCAGATTCTTTCTTCAAGCAAATCATATGTAGCCCGGATTCCTTCTTAAAGCAAATCATGTGCAGCCCGGATTCGTTCTTAAAGCCGTGATCTGGCCACTTTCTATATGCAGCTCGGATTCCTTCCAAGTTTCCCTATTTGGCCGTGATCTCCTCTCCTTGATGGCTCTAAGTCTCATGCAAAATTAAAAATAAAGTTGAAATAAGAAATCATGTAATTGGATATAAAATAAAATAAAATAGAAAATCAAATCACATAGCCACAAAAATCCAAAATGTCAATTCATGGAATTAAAGAATATATGAATAAGTGAGTAAATAAACAAATAAAATAAAATAAAAAGTCTTTTTCATTAAACCATGAAACGATAAATAAATAAATGAATAAATAAATAAATCTCTTTAATTTTATATTTATTTATGAAACCATCCAAATTTATTTTTTAATAAAAATAAAATTACAACTTTCTGTTTAAAATGAAATTATAAACCCCCATTCTTGTAAAATTTGTAAAATTATCTTTTAAATAAAATCAAAAAACTTCCTTTTTTTAAAAAAAACTATATATATAATAAAAATAAAACATTTCTTTTCTTTTTAATAAATCTTGCCTAATTCAAAAAAAAAAATACTTTATCAAAAATGTTGAATTGAAAGATAAGATAATATTATAAAAATTATCATTCCTAATAAAAACTTGTTTTTGTAAATAAATTGATAAAATCTTTATTTTCAATAAATATCATTTTCTTATAAACAAAATTCAAAATAATCTCCTTTTTTGTTATTTCTTTTTAGTAAATAGATATGTGAAAATCTTTACCTAATAAGAATATAAATCCTTTACCATAAAAGTAGACAAATTTATTTATTAGATAAGCTTGTAAAAATCATTTCTAAGAGATAAAATTATTTTATTAAACTTGTAAATAAAAGTAACTTTTAATAAAGTTGAGCAAAATTATTTCTTCCCATAATGTTATGAAAATGTCTTTCTCTTAATTAAATTAAAACTCTCTTAAAATCAAAGTTTTAAAAATTCCTTTTTTAAAATAAATAAATAAGAAAATCAAAATCTCTTTTTTATTATTAAACTTGGATAAAAATATTTGCTAATGACTTTTTTTAATATAAATTTGAATTTCTTTTATGAAATAAAAATAATCCACAAAGTTCTTTCAATAAAATCCTTAAACCAAATAAAGATAATCTTTTTGGAAAATAAAATATTGGAATACCTTTTATAAAAAGTTTTGTAAAAAAACCATTTTCCTATTAGAAATAACTTTTACTAATAAAATTGAGTTGAATTTATAAATAAATCGTAAAAGTCTTACTTTCAATAAAAAATAATAATAATAATAAAAATCACTTTTAGTGTAAATAAAATTGAGTTGAAATATACTTTGTAGATAAATTTATAAAAAATCTTTTTTTTAAATAATTTGTAAAAATCACTTTTCTTAATCGGGAATTAAATTAAAATACTTTTGTAAACGAAATTATAACAATTTTCTTCTTAATAATGGTAAATAAAAATTATTTTCCTATAAATAAAATCGAATTCACTTTCTTTATTTGTTTCTGATAAATTCTTTTACCAATGGTAAGTGTAAATATCTTCCTTGAAAATTGAATCAAATCATTTATTGAATATAAGTTCATTTTCTTTGTTTGTAAATAAATAAATCAAAATCGTTAATTAGAAATTGTTTTTAATAAATTCCTTTGAAATTTCTTCAAAAAATAATTTTCAAAATATTTCTTTTAATTAGTTTAACAAATGAATTTGCATACTTCTCTTGTCATTTACCTTGTACATTCTTATAATATGCTTTTATGATTATTTTCCTATATATTGATTTGCGTCATTAATCTAAATATCCATTATTAATTAATGAATTGTTAGAGTTTCCTCCATTCGTTTAGTAGAAAATTGGCTTCGAGGAGTGCTATGGTTTAGCACTATATCTTCTTGATAATTAACCCCACAAATTTAGACTCAGTTTTTATAGATATGTCTTTTCCAAATAAGGAGTCACACAAAGTTTTCTTTCTTATTTTGTTTTCCCTTTTTAAAACAAAAAAAAAAAAAAAAAAGATAAACTAAAATAAGTAATGACTCCAACTTTTTCAAAAAAAAAATTCACAAATAAAAGCGAGTTTCGCAATTCGAGTATGAACACATGTAAAAAGTGTGGGTTCATAATTCTAATTTCATATTAAGAGAATATATTGAGAATCAAAAACATTGAAAATGAGTTGAAATAAATTACAAAAAATTTAACTACTTCTACCAAAATCAAAATATCGATTAAATCAATTATAATGTAAATAGATTTGAAACATTTAATTAAGAACCCATCAATTTTTAGTGTAAGAGTCGTCTTCCACATCCAAAGAGAGAGTGCTTAGAACTCCCTTCCAAAGCCCATACTTTAAAGTATTAAGATCGTGGTTCAAGTCATCAGGCAGAAGATATTTGGTGTACAAGACCTTCAAGCATGTTCTTCACTGCAAAGAATTGATCTAGGAACATCCAAATCTAGGTATGAGTGCTATATCTTTATATTTATAGTTAATAATGGTTTTTTATTGTCATTTTATTCTATTACGATAGATTTAGAGATGCCTAGGGATAAATGCATGTACCTTAGAAGATCCAGGGACAGGGAATGGAGAAACCTAGGGCTCTTAGAATCATGGCCTCCATAGTTCCCTCTTAAAGGTGTGTTAATCCAATTGCTTAAGTTAAAGTGGTGGGATGAAACATTTTAACAACATTTTGAATTTCCACTTGTAAATCATTAAGAAATTAGCTTATAAAAAATCTTTAGGCAAATCTTAGACATAACCTATGAGGGACTCAAACTACTCTATGTACTCCTGTATAAAACTCGTTGCTTCAACTTAGTAAGTTGCCTTTGTAATGAATACCTAGATTGCTTCATTCCCAGCCTTGGATCTTTTAAGCTACTTGCAACTAGTCCTACAATATATGGACTATAGAAAACATGGCATTCAAAAGCCTAGATCTAGAGATTAAGGGTGTTTACTTTAGATCTGGATGTTCCCGTATCAATTCCAATTCTATAAACTCATGTAAAATGTATCACAATTAGTCTTGTCAACCAAGCAACCTTTCTCCTTATCACTCTTTCTCATGGATATAAGTACAAGAGAATGATGGTTTTCAGGGTCTAGGGTTTCTCTCTAAAGTCTAAAAGACAAGAGGTGCAAAGAATGAAGCCTTAAACCCCTAAGGGGGTATAAGCTTCCCTATAGGCCTAAGTGAATTGAATCCAACTTAAGCTTGAGTTACTTAATTTACCCCACTTGGGTCCTAATTAATTAACTAACCTTATTGGGCTCTAATTAATTAATTTTTTCAATTAAGAAAGAACATTCATAAGATCTGGTACAATTTTGTTTTTTTACCAAAATACTTATATGCACTCATATGTATTAGGAACCCAAAAATTCCCTAAAAACACGTCACCATGAGTCAAGAGCTAGAGTAAGGATCATTGCAATCATAGGAAAACATTGGTTGCTTCAAAATCTAATTATGAAGTTGACTCAACATTTCACTACAAAGAGTCGATGACATTTATATATCCTATGATATTATAACGAGATAAAACTCAGGTATGTGACCTATTATCCACTGCATACAAATTGACTGATCTTACCTGTTGTACCAAAATACTTAAGCCTAATATGTAGTAGCACTAACCAAGAAAAATTAGAGAAAAAATTATGATGACTTCTGTAATATTTCAGGTATCATCATCAAGGACAAACTTACGGAATTTGTCAATAATAGGATAAATAAATCACTTTTATTTAAATCTTAAAGTGAAAAGCAATCTAAATTAACTTTTATGAAATAAAACTAAGAAAACAAATTAAATTAATAACAAAGAATCACTAATATTGGGTAATAACCTATCATATCATTTCCTAAACTAACTCACAATGATAAGGTAAAAACAAAATTGATAAATTGTAACTCAACCAATAACTAATCTCATCGTTATAATGATTTACCCATTGTCTCTATAAGTTTCCTAACCCTTAGGTTTTCATGCTTTGAGCCTCGAGTTAGCTTTTAGCCTCTCATAGGGGTAATGTCACAATCACAATCCATAAAAGAGTAAAATTCCATAATTTGAATAAAAAAGAATTAAAAACAATATACTTAATAAAAAAGAAAAAAAGCAAACAAAAATTCTTGTCTTCTTCCGCCTCCAATGTCAAACTCCTAGAAAAAGATCTTTAAACCCAAGAACTAAGAGAGTTTATATGGTATCATCAATGACCAAACATGTGGCACACTCTCATTAGCCACTTATTACAAGAAAAGTTCATAAAAAAAAACCTAAAAAACCTTCTAAAACTACAAGTTTTAAATGAGGACAAGGTCATTTGAATTGGATAGAGGCGTTTGGAACTCGTTTTGACGTGTCTCGAGGCTCAAACTCAATCACCAGTGGCTAAGTTTGAAATTTGGGTGAGTTCTAAGTCAATTTTGAACTCATAAGTGGAAGAGAGAGGTCCAATTCAAAATCAAGGGGTTAGTTCAAAATGCATAGTGAATTTTGAACTCAATATTTTTCTCTTATCAGTTTGCTTTAAACGTGCATAACATCCTCGTTTCAGCTCTAATTTGTGTATTGCTTGAAGCGTTGGTATGACTTCCAGAGCTTCAAAACAATGTATAGCTTGCCTAAAATGGACTTTGGAAATTGCTCCAAATTTTGCCTCAAATTCAGAGTACATGTTGCCACTAGATTTTGAGTTCCAAATTTCCATCAAACTTAATGAATTTGCTTCATGCCTCATTGTCCATGTTTGCATGCCTTTTTTCTTTCTTCATAATGATCAATCTTCATCTCCCAAACTCATGGCATCCTCGTCTTACATTTCCTGAAATTCCATGAGTCTTGACTCACTCAATTTCTCATTTAACCCCTTAATCTTTCAAAATCTAAAATGGTTTCAACTTGCACCCTTTTCCTCTCTTAAACCTAAGATAAATCTCCAAAATAAAAGTTAAACTTATAGTTAAGGCCTCAACATCGATTTAGGTCAAGTTAGGTGATTTGAGTGTCCTTTGGTGCACAAATCATATCGAATATGTGCCATTAGAGCACATATTTTGGCTCCAATCACAGATTTCTCATAAACTGGTGTTATAACCTAACGAGGTTAGGTATGTGCCTTAATATCACCCAAAGGGGACATACTCTCTCAAACCTATGAGATATCATGGTGCCTCTATAAAAAAAATATTTGTTGTCACCTACGTTAATCAATAATAATTCAATCCATAGGGAATATATAATCACCTTGAGGCCTTTCCCATATGTCAAAACCATTGAAGACCTTAGCACTAGCTAAATATTCCCTCAAGGATAAGACTTCATGTTGCATAGTAGCTTGATGAATCATGACTATCTGGTAGCCAAGGTCATGATTCATCGCATAGGTCCCATCAAATATGCAATCATATACACTAATGTACTCACCATGGGAAAACCATCCTAATCACTAAGACAAGTCATTCCTCCCATTAAGGGGTAGTGAACTATAGTCTTAATGGATTACCAAAATTCATGAACTGATTGTGAACTACTTATTATCTTGCAAGAAACTCATAACTTAGATATTTTATGTAACTCCTAATGCACCTAAATCATCTACAATGCAAGTGATAAATAATTTCTTGATCAATGTCCTTAAGATCATACAAAGGGATGCACTGTCTCAAATCTATGAGATGCCTCTATCAAGAATACCTATTGTCACTTGCTTTAATCAACAATGACTCAATCCATAAAGAATATATGACCATCTTAAGGTTTTACCCATAGGTTAAAACTATTGATGATCTTAGCACTAGCTCAATATTCTCTTAAGGTTGAGAATCCAAGTAATATAGTAGTTTGGTGAATCATGACTATTCGATAATTAATGTTATTATTCAACAAAGATTTTGTCCAATATGAAACCATACACACTAGTGCACTCACCATAGAAAAACCTTCAATGACCAAAACAAGTCATCCCTCCAATTATGAGATAATGCACTACAGTCTCTTATGAATTGCTCAAATTCATAAACTGACTGTGAACTACATATCATCTTGTAAAGAATTCATGACTTAAATCATCTATACAATTTCTTTTGCACCCAAGTCATATAATGCAAGTGATAGGAGTGCGAATGCTTAGATAATAATTAATGCAAATAAGGATGGAAGAAGGGAACCAAAATCATAAATAAATAAATTTATTAATGAAACTATATTTCATTATATCATGTCATACTTTCAAGGGTTATATCTTAATAATTTTAAAAGCATTATCATATTTACCTAGACTAAACCAATTAATAATATCTTTACTGAAATATCCTCACCCAATGTGTGACTTAGAGACTTCATATCCTTGAAATCATTTAAAGGCCCATCCTTCTAAATGAATGAAAGCAATGTAAACCCCATTAGCATCATCTATGTTATTAAAGAGAAATATCTATTACGTTTATAGACTCCACTAATGGATTGTTGCCAATGAAGTGAGGAAAATCAAGCTTAGTATATTTTCTTTGAACAAAATCTCTATTGGATTGTTGAGGTGAACTAGTGTGGCTCAAAGGATCTCGGTGATCTCCTTTACCCAATTTACTTACCCATTGATCACATTTAAGGTTCATTACTACATAAGTTGGGATCCCTCCTTCAAGGTTGTAGCTTGCTTTTCAGAGTTTTCCTTCAACTTCTTGATTGTTTCATCTATGCGTCTAACTCTTGTTATGCAGTCCCTTCCACCTACCAAGGCAAAATCATTGTTTTGATACTTAACAATAAGAGTAGGAAAAAGATACCAATGATATCAACAAATTCCTCTTGGTGGTTGGTATAAAATTTAGAGAATCAAATTTCAAAGTTTCTAGATGTCTCACCGATTCTTTTCTCCCTATCTTTATAGAGAAACAAGTCCTTATTTATGCTAACATATGCCTATAATTAAGTTAATATCCCTATAACTAAGTCAACAATTAATCTATAAGCGTTGATTGAATATCCTACCCATCATTTTATGCTCCATTGTCTATGATTACTTTTTTTTTGTTTCTTATTTTGTTGATCGACCTCTACTTCAATATTGATGTACACAACAATTTGATTATTTTTCATTTACTTCATATTACCTCCAATTCCTTAAATTTAGTTCAATCTAAGCTCCATTTAGATGATTTAGTCTTGAAGGGTTAATGAATAAGTTCAAAAAAGAAGAAAATAGAGGACAAATTGAAGAAAAAAATAAAAAAAATATGTTTAAATTGAATGAATTTTTTTATATGTTTCTTCAAATCTATTTTTTCTTTTTTATATAAATAATATCGTAAAACATCACCAATTAGGTGGTATCACACAGATATTTGTTGTCTCATTATTTGTACCATTATACTTTGCTCTCATTCATCTGTACTTTTGTTCAATAATTTAAATCTCATCATATATACTTCAATGATTCAAATCTCTTTTCGATTGAAATTAAGTAGGTAAATATAAATAAAAAGCTGCAAGTTTTTTTCTTTCTATTTTGAGTTTAAAAAATGATGTCATTAAATTTTTACAATGAAAAGGTAAAAGCATCAACCAAAACTGTGGCTGTTTTAAAAACAATATTATTTAAATTGTGTTTTCTAAAAGTAGAAAATAGAAAACAAAAGTGGGTCTAAAATAAAAATCTCTTCACTTAGCGGACTCAAAAGTCAAAGATCAAGGAATACGAGGGGGAAAAAAAAAAGCATTACCCATCCGATAATTACTATGAATAATTAATATGCATGATGGCAAGCATGTGTTGGGTAGAGATAGAGCTTTGGAGTGGCAGCATACAGAGATATGTAATAATGGCGTAGGGGGTGCCTTTTCTCCCACCTTGCCTACACCATCATCCCTCCTTTTCAACCTTTTTGACCTTCTATTACTCGATTTCCATCTTCTTTCCGAGACTCACGGCCCCTTAAAAGAAGCTCCAGCTTTTATTTCTATCTCCTTTTCTACCTCCAACCACCGTAAGCCCCCCACTTTGGTGGCAAACACCATAAAAAGTAAAAACCTTCTACCCATCTCAATAATCACTTCAAGCAATGCCCCATTCATTACAAATATCACCATTCCACCTTGACTCATGCCTGAATAATGGAACCAGTGCACTCCACTTAAAGGGTGTTTAGTCCCTTTTCTGAGCCTCAACCCCCATTTCTCTCCAATGGCTAAGCGTAGTAGTATTTGTCCCAAGGTTTTGTTACTCCTGTTGGTCTTCTTCACACCCTTTCAGCTGAGCTTCTTCCATGGGAAGTCATCAGAGTTTGAGCTAGAGGATGAGGCATGGCTAGACGAGAAGGATGATGAAGTTAACATGGTCCAAAGTGGGCATGATTCACTGGGTTCTAGTTGTGAGTTTTCAGATGGCAAGTGGGTCTATGATCTGTCCTACCCTCTGTATGATTCGAGCTGCCCGTATCTTAGCACTCCGGTGACTTGTCAGAAGAATGGCAGGCCGGATTCTGACTATGAGAAATGGAGGTGGAAGCCCCATGGTTGCTCCATTCCAAGGTATGATGGTACTGAAATTATGAGCTCTGTAAGTATGAAATGAGAGGAAAAAGGCTTGGAAAATGAAACATGTAAATAATACTGATACATTCAAATATGTTTTGTTTTGGTTGTTGATTGATCAGGTTTGATGCACTGCACTTTCTTGGAAGGATGAGAAGAAAAAGAATAATGCTGGTAGGGGATTCAATAATGAGGAACCAATGGGAGTCTCTGGTCTGCCTTGTCCAAGGAGTGATCCCAACTGGTCGAAAGACAGTTACCTATGATGGTCCCTCCATGGCCTTCCATGCCCTAGTAAGATTCTCCTACTTTGGTTCTCTTCTTGTTTTTTATTTTGGTATAATGAGCCTTGGGATGATGTAGTTGGGCAATGACATTTTCACAGGATTTTGAGACCTCAATTGAGTTTTGTTGGGCTCCATTCTTAGTTGAATTGAAGAAAGGGCCTCAAAACAAGAGAATTTTGCATTTGGATTTGATAGAAGAGAATGCCAAGTACTGGAGAGGAGCTGATGTTCTGGTCTATGATTCAGCTCACTGGTGGACTCATTCTGACAAATGGAGTTCGTAAGACAAGTTTCATAACAATCTTTCTCTTTTCTCTCTTTGGGTTCCTTTCTGTTTGGCTGCAAAGAAAGAAAAAAAAAAAGTAGAGTACCAATTGTTTCCCTGATAGAATCACATTGGGGTTTTTACAAATTTCAGGTGGGACTACTACATGGAGGCAAACACTGTGTTGAGGAGCATGAACCCAATGGTAGCCTATCAGAAAGGACTCACAACATGGGCTAAATGGGTGGACTTAAACTTAGACCCCCACAAAACCAGGGTGATTTTCCGAAGCGTATCACCTAGACACAACAGGTACCATACCACACCTTCAAATTCCATATATCACACTCAGAATTCAGGGAAACAAAAAGTCATAATAGTATGGGGGGTTTTTGCACTTGCAGGCAGAATGGTTGGAAATGCTACAACCAGAAGCAACCTCTAGAGTTCTTCAGCCACCAACTTCATGTTCCAGAGCAAATGGTAGTGCTAAAAGGGGTGCTGAAAGGGATGAGATTTCCAGTATACCTGCAAGACATCACAATGATGTCGGCTCTCCGAAAAGACGGGCATCCATCTGTGTATACCAGAGCGATGGACCAAGAACAGAAGCAGCACCCAAGAGACTTTACATCAGACTGTAGCCATTGGTGCCTGCCTGGGGTCCCTGATGCTTGGAATGAGATGTTGAGTGCATTGCTCCAAGTATGAACAATCAAGACATCTTTGTAGCTATATGTGGGTAGAAGATTAGTGTCTGTCTTGTCTGTCTTAGACTCTGTAATCATCAGTTTATGCTGCTTTGATTTTTATTTTTATTTTTTGGGATTTCTGGGTTAGTGCTGTATGCCTGGTTTGTGACTGTTTCTCCGTGTCTGTATCGACTTGTTGGCTTTTTGCTGCTGTTTCTCATAGGCTACCTTCGGTTTACCTAAAAGCTTAAATTTGTGAAATAACCATCTTGCCAGACTTATTCGATTGGGGGTGTTTTTATCCTATTGCAATCAACATGACATGTAAAGCAATTCAAAAATTGCACCAAATGAGACCTTTCTGACATTATTTCCATTCCAATGCCCTCCACACCCATACCATCAACATCAACACCAGAAAATATATATGGCAATTAAAACATATTTTAAAATTGTTATATTATAAAATATGAAAATAAAAAAAAATTTCCAAATCTAATAGAATCAAGAAGAATCCAGTTAAAATTCTACTTTAAAAAGACAACTTCAATATTTTGATTGAAATTGTCTTTTTTAAAAACATTTCCAAATAATGTTTTCTACAATGTGGTAGATTTGGAAATAGTTTTGAAATGTCACATTTTTAAATATTTTAAAAAAATAATCCTTATTTTTGTCAAAATCTCATCAACACCATTACAATCAATAGAAAATAAAATTTAAAAAACAAGTAAAAAGAAAGAATAGAACACAAACTCAGCCAAATTGTCATCTGGATCAAAAACAAAAAACATGTACACACATTTGAGAATGATCAAAAGTTGGAAAAAAATTTCAGGATTCCAAACCCATGAAAAATGACATAAGCAAAAATCAACTAGAGGCTTGTCCACACCCTAATCCATGAGAACATTGGTGGAGCAAAAAACTGAGGCATGTGTTATTTGTTTTCTATTATTCATTTCCTATTATCATATTGTATCATTCAGGACAAAATTCACATCCCAGAAACGAACATCATCACAGTATCTAGTCAAATATTACTTTGGGAGGATTGATTTGGTACCAAAAAAAACTGTATAGTCAGTAACTATCCACCTCGGTTTCTGGCCTTCGAAGATAGTACCGCAGAGAGTTTATCATTACCTACATGTTCAAATGAACTTTGTGAGAGACCGCGGAAGAGAACTCCAACTATTCAAAAAAAACAACCTATTTAATTTGGCCCAGTAAAAGCTCCTGAGATAACTTGGACCAAAACTTTTCTCGACCTAAAAGCAATTAAAGTAATTCCACAACAGCTTAGGGAAGTAGGAATATGTGTGCTATTATCACTAACAAACAATGAATCCCAAAGGTAAAAAGAAATCAAGGGCCTTTTCATAGGAATTGTCACTCATAACTGTTTTAGCCATTGATAAAGAGTAGTTTATAAAATAGTAATATTAATGATAGACAGTAATAAGATATTGCTATGCTGACACACAATAGTAATACTAATGATAGACAATAACTGTTTTAACTGTTTAGTTTAGTATTATCATCTTCACTAATAAGTAAAATCTACAAAAGCATAGTTGAGGTCATGAAAATTGAAAATTTATGCTGACACACAAAGATAGCTCACTGTTAAACAACTAGTCCTGGCTGCTAACCAGTTACCTGAGACAAGGAGCTGCTCAATGCAGCCCCCCTGTAGCTGACATGAAACTTATCCTTGGCCACAAGCCCCTGAAAGACAGAAGAGAAGTTGATGAGAAAAGAAAGCAATGCACAGAACACAAAGAGAGAGGGAGAGAATACTTCAGTATCAATCTCTGCAGATTCCACATCAACATTCACATCAGTTATGATCTCGACGATTTCTAATAGCAATCCTGGTCGATCTGCTGTCTCGATATAAAGCAAGCTGTAGAAATTTAAAGAAAAAGAGAAAAAAAAATGAAATGGTTAACAATTAACTAATTACCTATTATGTTCAAGTTCTCAGGATCCATTCCATTTATTTCCTTCCAAGTGTTGGCTTACATGAAGTAGAATTAAAGAGGACAACATTAACGACTAAAGCATAACAATGCTAAAAGCCATTCCAATCACAAGTCAGTTGCATACCTCCTCTTTGGCCCATCATCTTTGACATGTATATGAGTTGCAACATCAACATCAAGCTGCATTTGACAAAATCAACAAATTTAAATTCAAGTTTGCTAGGTTATATACACATACATAACATCTAATTGTACCAAGAAGACACATGTGCTACGAGAATTTCATTTGAATCCTAACAGCATTCCAAAGCAAGATACCTCCACAGAGTGCAGGCCTTAATGATCAAATGGAAATATATTCCACTCAATATGCACCTCAAAATGTAGCACAGCGCAGAGAATACCAATTATCAGCTTTGACAGTGTGTTGTCTTGAAGAAATTGTATTTGAAACTAACAATGAAATATTTATGTTTATTTTTCCAATAAAAAAATTTATTTTTGAAACTAGCAAGGAGATATAAGAGATGCAAGTAGTGCAAATTAAAACACAAACACAAACACCATGCATGGATACAAGAAGGCTGGCACTCTCTTTCCAAAGAGCAGGTAGTTTTCAGTTTCTTCACATTATGGGGTTACAGCAAATGCTTTTGAAGTGATAGTATGAAGCACACAAATTAGCTGTGAAGCAACTCATGTTCCCACAAGCTAGCCGTTGCTTCTACAACATGCAACACATAGTTATGCTTATGAAAATAAGGCTTAGTACTCTTCTCAGCTATAAAAATAGATTCCCATGAGCTTCCTTCTATCTTACATGATCAATTTTAGCTTGCTTTAATTCTTCTTACAACTGATTGTCTCAACCATACCATATTAACATATCAGTAATTAGGTACCAGAAATTACATTGTCATTTATGTAACAAGTTTGGACATTACATTTGGGGAACCTCTGAACAAACTAGCAACATCTCACACAAAAATCATGTCTCAACTTCAAGTTAAAATTTGTCCCCAAGAAAACAAAATATATGCTAGCATGATCATACATCATTGGCTTGTAAACTAACAACCTAAGCTTTCACAGCAAGTGATAGTATAACATAATATCAAAGCTTCAGCTCATAGCAGGCTGGAGCAAAAATTAAACTATCAATATCGACAGGTATATCAACCCTAAAGGAAAAGCACAAAAAATAATAACATATTATTGCCATCATAAATTCTGATTCAACATTAAAAAATTTCTATGACAAATTATCTAGTGGAAATTTGGAATCAAATAATAATAGCATATTATTATTTTCCTCTGCATTTGTTGTCAGAACCATTTTTTATTTTGTTTAAATATGACATATAGTAAACAAACCTTCATTCCTGAATACCGATTTTATCAAGTTAGTTCAATAGTATGCTCAGAAATCAGAACTATGTTGAAATTCTTAGCCAGCAAGGAGAAGATCTAGAGAACTTCAGATTCTTATTAATCAGCACAATTTGGAACCAAAGCAATAAATAAAAAAATCAGAAGCAGAAAACATACAAAGAAACACCATAAATTGAAGGCAATTTAGCGGCTAAGGTTTTAGGTAACAAGATTACTACCCTAAGGGCCCAATTCAAGGGCAAATCATCAACAAGGACAATCAGTGATGAAAAATATAACCACAAATAGGAGGTCAGTACAACAGCAAGATGAATAAAAATCTAGAAAAAGGAAAAAAGAGGGTTGGACACAAATGCAGGAAAAGAAGAACAGGAAATGGAAGTATTACAGTTCTCAAAGCTTTCCAAGCATAAAAATCAACTCAGAGGATATGTACATGCAAGGTTGAAATCTTTAACAAGCACAGTCAGAAGAAGATGATGGGGGGAAACAAAGACAAAGAAGAATAAAGTGGACAAGAAAAAAGCCAAAGAAAAGGAGATAAAAGAGACAACCATAACTTTCAATTGCTCAACAGCAAAGTATTTTCAAGTTTAATAAATGAATAGGCAAGGTCCTTATCTGCCCAATTTGTCTCAGATTATTCTCACCCTAAGATCCTTGTTGTCTGTGGTAGTCTGTTCTCTTCCAATTGATTGTATCCTGTTTATACTGTCATAAGAAGGGTAAAATGTTGTATCTACTGATGCTTTCCTATGCAAGTCATATGGGAGTCAAACGACAACTGAAGTAAAGATGTGAGACAATCCTCATACCATAAAGTGAGATGCTTCAGTCAAGTAACATAGCATAATGTCTAGGCCTTTCCTAAACTCACGTGTGGCACTTAGACAACTCAAGGCACTTGATGTTGCTAAGTTAGTCTTTCTCCCAATCGTAACTTGTTATGCTAAGCAATGCTACACGACTTGGTAGCTATAATGCACAAAGAAGGCAACACTTAAGAAAGGAAGCTTTGTATTATACAAGAATGCTTTACAATAATAAGAAGCTCCCAACTTGTTTGGTGCCTTAGCCAAATGAGGTCACACCCATTTATAGGCACCCAAGCAACTCTCTAGAACCCACAAAGGTTCCTTACAACTCTAAAACTCCCTAGAATACCCTATACAAATTCTATGTACAAGTATGTACAAGATCACTCTGTAACTCTCTAGAACACACCTTCCCTTTCCCTCATCTTTCATCCCTTGTGTAGAGATGTGTGGGTGTCTCACTTCTCCAGAATCTTCCATGCTCTTCCACTAGTAGTCAAGTGTGGGTGGCTCCAGGAGGTTCCAAAAGCTTCCTACTCTCCTTTAAAAGATCAAGGGAGGGTCATTTGAGCAAGTTGTGACAATAAGCATCACAAATACCACCCAAATAAAATAATTATGATAAAAATTCAAACTGATCCTAAAACATTGAACCACCGAAAACAGGCTAAAGGAACTAATTACTAGACTGAAATCTAGGATGCATCAAAATGGCTTATAAAGTATTATAAAGTATTATAAAGTATTGTTATAAATTCATAATATATTAAAATGTTGGTAAATAATACATTATGTCAAAAACATATGCCCAAATCCATAGTATCATGCTTCAAATGTTCATATTTAGCAAAAGACTAAATCGCTTTAATGCATACAGAAAATAAATATTCCAGAAAGAAGAAAGAACCAGCATCTGAATATCAAAAACATCAAAGTCCATAATACAGCAGATCAGTTAGGAGCAAACAGAAACAAAAGGAGAAGAAAATATAAGCCTAATGAATGTTTAACAATATCACCTTCTTTTCTGGAGCTTTGATTCCAAAAGCTTCACCCATAGCAAGTTGCTCACTGGACTCCTAGAAAGGATGCCAAAAAGGGATACTTAAAAAAGAAATGCAACAGTGAAAGAGATGTAAAGAAAGTGAGGGTGAAGATTCTTCCATTTCATCCACCAGTAAGACTAAAAATAAAAATAAAACATCAATGAAATTAGTGTTCAACTCAAATACATACTGGATGGTACTTCAAAAGGTTGTTGATGATTGTAAGTCGAATTCTCTCTAACATGTCAGGATCTTCAACTTTGCGTCCATCACTAGCATATTAATCAACATTGTTTTGTAAAGGATGATAACACCCAAAAAAACAGGAAAGATTGAATAACTGGATTAAAATACTTAACTAATGCAAATATTTCAGATGTTTAGTTTTGACAAAGTTCCCACTTTAGAGAAATATTCAAGAACATATTTATCAGAATCCCATTTACAGATGCTCCTTCCAGCTGAATAATACATTATTCTTAGTTTAAGAAAGAAGAACAAAGGAATTATGTGCTTCATCTTTCCAAATGATTAGTTTCAAAAATTAGATTCTGCTCAGAAGCTTATATTTCAGCATCTAACTATTGGATTGGCTTGAATTTTGGATATGTTTCACTTTTAGGGTCTGCTAAGGGTACCTGAAATTTGGAAATGGTAAAAAACCAATAAGGACTATCAACTTCAAGCAAAATTGTTAGCAGTTTTTGTGAAATATACACTAGTGCTCCAGCAGTAAATTAGCATGAGTTGTTTACAGCTATTCTATTCATCTTCAATATATTATTATTATCTTCAATATATTATTATTATTCAAATGCATGTGACAACTAGAAGTACAGTTGTTTGATAGTTCAGATTAAGAACAATGGACAATTTAGATTAGTGTTCTAGTACAGTTAAATATAAACATGTGCTTTTCTCTATCATAATTAGTTTCAAAAAACCAAATTTTATGCATAAGCAAGCTGGCGAAATCCAGAGACAATCAAAGAGCTTATAGAGTTTGAATGTTCATTGTGGATAATTGTTTTTCATGTAAGCAATGATCATTTCGTATCACCAAATGTAATCGTGCAGAACTATGTGCATGTGGTGCCAAAAATCAACAAAGCTGTTGATAAGCATTTTATGCTCAGCTTGATAATTATGTGAGTCTTGACTCAAGCTTGTCCAGTCAAAAAAAAAAAAAAAAGCCAGGCTGAAGACTCATGTTCAAGCTTGTTTTGGAGCGAAAGCAACCCCCAGTACAGGTCACATAAACTATGAAAGCTTTAGGGAAATTCAAATAAGCTTGGTAAGGAAATTGAACAGCCAAGAACTTTTTATACCTAGTAACCTCTAATTGAGACATCTTCCTTCATAAGATAATTCTAATATAATATTATTCTGAAGGCTCGTTCAGCATATGATGGTGGGAATACAACATTCACATCCTCAAAGCATGCTTTCTTTATATACCTAGTAATTGAGATGCCCTCTTCCATAAAATACTTTCTGGCATAATGACACTAAAGTTATTTCACTTGTAAAGTGGCAGGAAAGGGCTTTAACATTCTTTGAAGGGGGTTTTCTTCTCTTCCAAGAATTCTTGAACATCTGTCATCAACCATAGAACACATTTCTTTCTTCAAGGAGAATCTGATATTTTATAAAGGTTATTATAAGATTCTTTTGTAAAACTTTCTGAACTTATTAAATTAGTGGACATTCAACAAAGCCAGACAGAGCCATAAGCAAGTGCTTATAAATTAGTTGAAACAAGTTTGGAATGGATTGGCCAAGCCCAAATCAAGCTCAGAAATGCTCAGAGTCTGACAAGCTGACTCTGAACCACTGAGCCCAGATTATCTGCAACCTTGTGTGTATACACACAGACACGCTACAGGTTGGAATGATTGCATGTATCACAACCAAGAAATGGAGAAATTTTCCTCAATGGCCTACACATATAAGCAAGGCAGGAAAGGGATTAAAAAAATGCATGGACAAGGATATGCTCCAAGCACTAAACACTTACATTCGGGTAATGAAAAATTTTGTTTGAGTGACTGATCCCTCAGTCGTAACAGTTCCCTTTTGCACATCTAGATCTAAACCTTTCAAAGCCTTCATCTGCCATGACACAAAACAAAAGAAGTCAAATAACACCAATATTAAAAAATAATTCAACATAACCAAAATTAAGAAGATCGTTTAGGCCTCCAAGCCTCCACAAACACAAGGACAACAATTGCCTAGAATTATTACCATGAGAAATACTAAGTAAGCAAGTACAATAAAAAAAATTATATATGGTCACTATGTTCCGGCAGATGATCTGTAGGCAATCGTATTTGTTATTTTTTTTTTTTTTTATCAGACTCGTATTTGTTATTTCAAGTGATTAAATTCTTAATTCTAATTTATGAATAGTGTTGTTTAACATTTTCAGTGACTAGATTCCCAAATAAACACTTAATAGTAATCACTTTGCTGAATTCCAACATATATGTGTGAACCAGATCAATAGATGTTTCGTTCCGATAAAGTGAAATCTTTTGCTAAATGAAATGAAGCAATAGGCAAGTAGAAAACCATTGTAAACCACGAGCTAATCAAGAAAAGCACATGTAGCATTGAAATTTCTTGAGCTACCAATTTTTCTAAAGGTTTAACCTATTTAGATTTAGACCCATAATGTATATCATGCTCTCTTACACCCTTCCCTTAGGTGTGACCTCAAACCCACATGTGGAGAGACAAACACACAGGCCCATACCATACCTGCACATCAAGAGACACAGATATAGGCCCATAGGCAAACAAGTCAAGCCCATAGCCCGTACCTGCACAAGGCTCAATAAATTAAGGTAAATAAACATGTGGTGAGGTTCTAACACATAACCTCCAACTAAACGAGTTACCATATTGAAGCTTAAGCTGGTAGGATTAGAACCTACATTGTATACCATGCTCTCTAACAAAGTCCATGAGAATGTTGGGCAGGAAGAACACAAGAAAAGAATCACAAGTAAAATATAACTTCAAAAAGGAAATTTCCACAATCGGCAAGACCCTCACACTTAATACTTGCAAATGCTCCAAAGGAGACAAAGAGGAGCCACCTTCCAAGTAATTCAACAATTCATAACTTAGCCTAAACCACCATACCCCAAAAGGATCCTGCACTGATTTAGGCATAATCTAGGAAGTTCCAAAAAAAATACAGAGAAGGTCCAAGAAACTGAACCTTTAATAAAGGATAGCCCAACAGGAAAAGAACATACTATCCCCAATCTTTTTGCTTCAAAGTTTTCTAGTATGCAACCAAACACAACACAAAGCATTTTGACAGCTAGGAACTGCTTTTAGACAATAAAAAAGCAGCACTAAACAGGACCTAAATGTAAGATCCTCCCATAAATAGACCTTTCCTCTCAGTGGAGCCCAATAAGCCCTGAACTGCAGAAGAAATTCTATTCATTTGGTTCACCGTTCATCCCTAACCACCATCACCAAATTATCAGTTTGAGCTGCCAAAACCTCACACAAGATATTTCTCCAATTAAAGAGAGATTCACCTTGACAACCTCCAAATTTGCCCACTGCCTCCTGAACGTCCACCCATGCCCCATCCTTCCAACATCAATCCCTTCCTTCTTGATAAGGCTCGCCCAATCTCCTGCCTACTACCATGCACAAGCCTATTATACAATGCATTTTCTCAAGGCTGCATCATGCACCCCCACCATCTCTTCAACAGATTAACTGCTTAAGTATTCTCCCAGAGTTCCAAGTTCACTCAATAAGAAAGCCAAACCTCTTTCCATATAACAAGTAACAAACTCATTTGGAAGCTCAAATAGAAGAATGTAAAAAATAAAGAGTACTCACAATGACCTTTTTTTCTTATGAGAAGCATTATAACTTTTAGGACAGAATGAAATTGACGTGCTAGTAGTTACTCTACCGTGTCAACAAGAGCCCCAAGTCGATCTCCAAAACTAAGCTGTACAATTGTTGCAACAGAATCTGAATCTTGATCTATCAGAACCATCGGAGTTGGAACATGATCAGAATCTGGGTCAAAACTCTGCAGTTAAAAGTATCTTATCAATGATATAACAATGGATATAATGCAGGTAAAACATTTGTCATAATATTTTACAACCTGCAAGTGCTAACCATATGGCAAATAGGGTGAATTTCAGTCAAACACTTCCAAAAGAAGTTCCTAATATAGCTAGAGTAAGGGAGTTGACTAAGGTCCCATACTTCAGCTAACGAATCAAGATCCAGGTCTGTTCTAAAAAACTCAGACACACCATTCAGATCGCCAAGATGTCAAGCATTGAAAAAGCTTCAAGTGATAAAAAAGAAATAAGATTGAACATGGAAATGTCCTACAAAAGCATGAGAATTAGTGAGCTACACAAGATTTCAAACAAAGCCTATTTCATCTGTTGATTTCAGAGCATGAGACACCGCAATTAAACAACTATAGGACAAAATGTAATAAATCATAATGATGCCCATCCAGACAAAAGAATTTCTTCATAATTTTTTTGATAGGAGAATTTCTTCATAATCATATCAGTATATTTGTATTTTTATTTTTTTTTCCATACCTAATTTCTCATAATAACAAAAACACAGAAAGAAATACTAGGACACTGAAGGGGCCCGAAGCATGTTACTGACCAGTGATATTGAAGGAACTGAATCTATGCCATCATTAGAAGCATGTAGAGCACTCCTGCACAAAATTTCAAGCAATCTTAAGCAACAAAAAAATACCTAAAAGGCTCAATACACAAGACCAAAGAACCAAGACCCAACACCTAAGACAAAACATGAATTATATATGATGAGAATTAAAGCTCAGTCTGTATGCATATAGAAAATAGAAGGGTTCATAAGATGTCTGCATAAAAAATGACCCTCTACACCATATTCCCCTGGAATATAATCTAATTGATTAGAGCCCTACCCTGTCAAGGCAGAAGCTGTGGGTTGGAGCATCATCAGTCCCAACAGATCCAATGAATACATTAATTCGTCGATGACAGTAAACTTGGTTTAATTAGATACAGAAGTTTTGTAAATTGGATAAAGTAACAAGGCTCCAAACTTTGCTTATGTTTCATCCACTAAAGAGCTTTCAACAATTGATAGTATATTTACTTATACATTAATGCTGGCTGATATAAGTAATATAATATCAATCCTTATCATACGACACTGAAGAAACCAATGAAAACACATGACAAAATCACAAACACTACATGGTCTACAGCAACCGACCAGAATATCATTCACAAATCAAAACCAACAAGCAATCATCCATCACTCTGGATGAACCTCATGCTTAATTGAATTAATACCTAATTGGGAAAAGAAAAAAAAATACCACTCCAACCTCAACCACTTATCAGATTCCAAGTTTCCAACTCAATTTCAAGTTTTCTTGGCATATCCAAAGAAATATTTAGGAAAAAAAAAAAGATAAGATGCTAAATAAACTAAACTTTGAATATTACAGATAAATCTACTGCAGTTGCCAAGAAGATGGAGTTAAAGAAAAAGCAACTGAAATTTTTGTGCTAATGCTCTCCGTTTCAAGTTTAGAGAAATGGAAACAGCAATCAACAACACCAGGCGGTCAGATTAGGTTCAGTAGAGCGGCAGCTAAGAAAATGCAAGGAGAAAAATAAAATAAATCAAAATTCTGAATGGATTTTTCTATATCCACCGCCAGAGAAAAACAAAATATCAGAATTCAAAAAAGTATAACATGACTGCTTATATTTCCTCAGTTCCAGAAAACAAAACACAGAATACATAAACCTCAGTGTATATATATATATATATATGGCTAATTAAGAAAAACATTTAAACTATTGAATTACCAATTTTTCTAAAAGCTTAAGCTTACAGGATTCGTGTATATCATGCTCCTTAACACCCTCCCTCACATGCAGCCCCACACTAGCACATGCGCTCTATACCATGCTGAACTACAGATTTTTCTAACTAACAGATTTTTCTAACTAACAGATTTTTCTAACAGCTTAAGCTTACAGGATTGGGCTCAATATGCAAATCATGATCCTTAACCAACCTTAGCACTTTCAATTATTGAAGAAATTTAGAAAGTGATGAAAAATGAAAGAAATCAAAACTTCCAAACACCGATTTTCCTCATCCAGAACCTGAGAAGACAGAACACTCCACTCAACCAACCGCAACTCCTCCACTCAACCTCTAAATCTCACTTTCTAATTTCTTCCTCAGTTTTCTAACTCAATATGTTATGAATTCCACAATTTTTCTCAGTAACCAATCGGACCACATAAACAGAACTGGAGGATGCTCCTCAGTTTCACACTTCCTGATCGCCAGATTCTAGAAACCTGCAGCGAAATAGGAACAACCTCCGTCCCTTTCGTCACTGACGGGACCTCAGAACAAACAAAAAAAATCAGGCTTCCTCCGTATCTTTTCCCTCAGTTTCATCGGCAACCAAGTCACGGAACAGAAAAAGAAGAAGAGGAAGATTAATTAGGTGAAGAATGGAGAAATTTGTTAGGCAGAAAAAGGAGGAGAAAGGTGAGGCGATCTTACGTGCTTGCGGAGAGAGTGAATCGGGGTTGAGCAAAGGCGAAGCGGATTGGAGGAATGTTGAAGTGGAAAGCGGAAGCCCTAAATCGAAGGATGGAGGAGGGAGAGGAAAGGACGGCGTGTACAGTTGCGGCCATGGAGAATTGTGAAAGCTTCTTGGTCGCGTTTGTTAGGACTTACGAGTGGGAATGTCATTTTATAGTAGTAGTCTAGTGTCTACGTGTTGGACCCGCTTTAGGCGAGCGCATCAATGTCTAATTTCCATCCTTTTTACTCCCGGAATTTGTTTTAAAAATAGGGTGTCTTTTTTAAAACTCAAAAGAAAATACGAATGGGACTTTTTATAATATAAGAATTAAAAAACTTAACCCAAATTAAATCTATAAATGAAAATTAAGTTTTTTTTATCACAATAAAATTCTAAAAGAAATTGGGAATAATCAATAAATAATCAAACACATAGAAAATATCTAATACTTCTAATCAAAATACTCGGATTTATCAGTCTAAAAATGGTATATTTGATATATGAGATATTAGGAAATAATAAGAGATCTTGACTTAAAAAATAATTTTCTTAAAAATTTATTTAGATATGATATAAGTCTATAGTTGGAAACTGAATTTTCTTAAAAAATAAAATATCAATTTTTCAAAAATTAATTTGGAAAAGTATTTTCTATTTTATAAAAATTAGTTAAGAAAATAATTTTAAAAATAAAATAAAATCTCAAAGGTACCAAAAATTAATTAAGACATTTTAACTAAATTTTAAAACTTATGGTACAACATTGCCTTATTAAAAAGACAAATAAAAAATATAATTATTAAAAGTGAAGAAGAAATAAATAAATAAATAAATAAATAAAAGAAAAACAGAATTATGATAAAATTATGTAATTAAAATTTCATCAATAAAGTACAATGAAAAATAAAATTCATCACGGATAATCATGTGATCATTCACACTTACCTCTATACATTATAGCATTTATCTTGAATGATCATTCCTACAAAAGACAAGTTAGCTAAATATGAATTGTTAGAATTGTTCGACAAATATCTTGTTAATAGAGCCCATTGAGACAAAATCTAAACAACGGGAAAAGAAGTGAAGTATGATAACATTTTTTTATTATACTTCCTCTCATAATGATGTTGATTATGTTATCTATAATGACTCATAATGATGTTGATTATGTTATCTATAATGACTCAATTTAAAGATCTTTGAGTTGATGCATTCCAATTTGAAGATCTTTTATTAATAAGTTTTCTAGATTATCAGTTGATCTTATTTGTTAAACACCGATTTTATCACTTTTCTAAAGTTTATGTGTAAATAAGAACTTTGATAAAATGTATTTAGTTCAATCGCTTTTAATTTATCATCTTCTTATTATTGTGATGTAATAAAGAAAATATCGGAATATATCTGCGATATATCGTGTATCAGAGAAGGTGGATACGATATATCGGTAAAATATATCATCTGACGAAAATATAGTAAATATCGGTAACATATCAGCGATATATCCGTAATCACCGATATATCGGCGATATATCAATAATCACGGACATATCGGTGATACAAGCAAAATATCGGTCCTAAATGGGAAAAAATCGCTAAAATTTCAGAGATGTATTGAATATATCCAAGATATATCGATGAAAAATATTAAAAAATTAAATTATTATAAATCAGTTTATTTTAATTATCTTATAATTTATTTTGTATACTAATTAAATATAAAACAAATATAAGATCATAAATAAAATTATCAATATTTTTAAATAAAAATATTTTGTATCAAAATGTATCGATATTTTACCATAAAAATCATAAATACATTTAAATAACATAATTAGTAAATTTGTGATAATTTAATTTTAAATTAATAATTTTATTTTATTTTGATATTTAAGTGTAATAATAGTATATCGAGAATAAATTAACTTAGTATATTTTTAAATTAGTATAACATTGAATTTAAATTAGTACATTCTTACAACTAATTAATATATTTTTAATAGAGGTAAGTAAATTAACTTGATATAATAATATATTTAAATCATATAATTAGTATATCTGTAATAATTTAACTTACAAAATTCACATTTCTTATTGATCGACACTATATAATTAAATTTAATATCGCAAATCATATCCTATATATATATATTAATTATTTCAACAAAACAACTTTAAAATATCTATTATATTTCTAATTTCATTTTTAAGAGTTTTTTCTTACATTTTTATAAGTTTTGATAAATTTTTTGTCTATTGATATTTTGTGTCAAAATATCCACCGATATATCTCCGATATATCTGTAAAATCCAAGTACCGATATATCCGTGATTACTAATATTTTCATCCTTAGTGTGATGTATGTAATACTGTTTTCATGTAATACTATTGGATTGTCTTCGATAGAGGACAATTCACATGACTCTTGAATATATTGGCTCATAATAACCACACACATTTACGACTTGCTTCATAAATCTCAAGTATGTTTTTTAATGACTTGAGGAGGTGATTGTCATTGTTTGCTTAATTAATCTCTATGATATCATAACACTTCCATAAGTAAATATGTATCTTGAGATCAAACTTTACAATGATATAAAATATCTTACATCTACATACCTAAACAACTACATATTCAAATTATTTTGAGTAAATTAGATCTATATCACTTATTCCACAAAGATATGGCAATATATGTTTAATTCTATCTCAATGTCTTCAAGATCGGGCAAAATCATATCTTGTTAACAATGATAGAGAACCATGTATGATTAATTACAATTTGCAAAATACATTAGTGCCCTAATTGCATTAAGGTGTGGTACGATTAAGTAATTCCTCATTTCCTTCTTCAGGATGAAATGAGCCTTTGTTCACTTCAAGTGAAGTGAATGAGCAATCACTTGTGATTTAAAGAAGCTCTCAAAGACATCGTGTGTCTTCCACCCGATAGCTCCTAGTTGGATCTTGGCACTTGGAGAAGAATGTTCTTCTCTTATGAGGAAAACAAAGGCTAAGGTTTTTTTTCCAAAAGGTGTAAGAGTAATAAAATATAGATTAAAGGTGGGTTTAAGGGACTAAAGCTCAAGATATGTGCTATGGTTATTTAATCCAATATATTTAGGTGGTGTTTATTTTTTTACTTAATTCTTTTATAGAACCTTAATGCTTAATAGTATTAAATATTAGGTTGTTTGTTTTTATAGTATTTTATTTATGTTAAGTATTAAAAAGTAAAAAAAACCAATATGTTATTTTTTCTATTTAGAAAAAGCTACATATTTTGGCTTTTTCTATTTAGTAAAAAGTTTATAATAAGTCATGAAAAAGTAGAAAAACAAATAACCTAAATTCTGAAAACAAATTGCTTTTAGCAAAAAGCCAAAAAAACAAACACCACCTAAGTCTATTTAATGAATTAGCTAAGAAGATGGACTTCAATTAATTAAATAACCCAAATAAAACTCAAGACTCAATTAATTGTACGCTTTAATATAACCTTGTGCAACGTCATGTACCATAATGCACATAATATAATTAATTTAATTAAAATATAATTTTCTCACTCCACCAAGAATATCAGATCGAGCGGGAACTATTGGACTCATAGGAAAATACTAGTTCTCTTAAAATCATAATTCTATATTTGACTCATCATTCTACTAAGAATCAAACACATTGCAATATTCTATGAAATTAAATCAAAATTTAAAATTAATTATTAATTAATTAATTGCTTAAGTTCGTGACTTACTATTGATTGTATAAAAGTTTTCCATGAATTAATGTCTATAACCCGACAAGGTTGTAAATATCAACCTTCACAAGATTATCGGTCTAATTCTTGAGTTTAGATTTACCTATATCATGATTAATTGATATACTCTCATCCACCGAGGATAAATGTCAAATTTGACTAAAGAAATTACCACGGTAACTCTAGATGATCATAAATATTTTAGGATCACTCATGGAACATATTGCTGATTAAACCACCAACAATCTAATTCATATAGAATAAATAATCACATCAAAATCTCACTTGTATGGTCAAAGTCAACGAAGATTCAAGTACTAATGCAATATTTTCTCATGTCATTCTATGGTACCGAAAGTACTTTTCAAAAAGATACCCCTACTTTTGTGACCAATGAGAATAAGACACTTGTAAAGTTTACATGAATTAAAAAAAAAAAAACCAATGCTACAAGTAAGATAACCGTGCACTTTAAAAGGGTGCAATCTCATGCACCTCACATTTAAATTATCTTTATAACAGCCAATTATATTATTCAACAAAATATTTTATAAAAATTGTAAAATATTTAAATTTTGTGAAAGAAATGTTGTCACTTATTTTATGATATAAAGTTAAAACAATAAGGTGGTGTTTGTTTTTTGGTTGAATAGAAAAAACCAAAATATTTGACTTTTTATATTCAGCTAAAAGTATTTTATTGATATTAACTAACATAATTAAAGTGAACTCGTTATCAATAAGTTTAGTTTAATTATGTTGGTTGATGTCAATGAGTTACTTTTAGCTGAATCGAAAAAATCAAATATTTTGATTTTTTTTATTTAACCAAAAAACAAACACCATCTAAGAGTTGTGAAAAAATTATTTTTAAATAAATTAAAATATGTATTTATTGTTAAAAATTAGGATGGTGATCTAATCTATTATTAATTGAAAATTGTTTTATTAATTTTTTATTTATTATAATTTTTTTTATGGAGAAGATTAGATGAAAGATTGAAAGTATTTTTTAAAAGAAATTAAAATAAGACAAGCATGTAAAATTTTGAGGGTAAGGAAATGTGAAGATGATGCCAATAATGTAAAGAAGATAAGAACAAAAAGTGAGGAGTGTCTTCAAATTTTTTTTATTAACATTTGATGTGTTTTTTTTCCAAATATTTAATTAATTGTAACTTAATAAAGGTATTTTATTGTTATTTGAAAAAAAAAAAATCTTGAAATTTTAAAAAATGAGAAATATGAAGGGTACGGAGTATTTTATTTTATTTTTAATTTTCTAAAGTTTTTTTTATTTATAATTTCCATCAATTCTAAGCATAAGTGTAATTGGTATAAAAAATAATATTATTGTCATTTGAACTGGAAATTTTTTTTAAAAAGATTGAAAATTTTGTAGGGTATAAAAAATGTGAGAATTGCAAAGAATGTAAGTATAATATACCATCCTCAAATTCTTTATACCCCTCCAATTTTGAAGTTTTTTTTTTTTTTTTTCATAATTTTCGTCAATTGTAAGTGTAAATGGTACGAAAAAACAACATTATTGTTATTTGAAGTGAAAAAAAGAAAAATCTAAAAATAAAAAGAAAATTGAAGATTTTAGAGGATATGGAAAATGTGAGAATGACATGAATAATATGAGAATGTTACGAAAAATATGAGAAATTTTCATATTCTTCTTACCCTTTCCTATTTTTAAGTGTTCTATTTTTTACATTTTTTTTGTTCATCATTTTCATCTGTTCTAAGTGTAATTAATGCGAATAAACTATATTATTGCGTGAAAAAAAATTCTTAAAATGGAAAAATATTAGAAAATTTGGAGGGTACGAAGAATATAAGAAATCTTTATATTTTTTGTAACTTTCTCACATTCTTCGTATCATTTCCACGTCTTTAGTACCCTCCAAAATTTTGAACTTTTTTTTTTAATTTGTAATATTTTTTTTTCACTTCAAATAACAATACTATTGTTTTTACATACCAATTACACTTACAATTGATGAAGATTATGAATAAAAAAACTTCAAAAAAAAAAAATTAAAAAAATGGAGATGGTACAAAGAATGTATTCTTCAAATTATTCTCACATTCTTCATACCCTTTTCAATTTTTAATTGTTTTTTTTTTAAAAAAAAATTGTTTGTTTATCATTTCCATTAATTCTTAATTGGTGTGAACACAATATTATTACTATTTGAAGTGAAAAAAAAAATATAAATTAAAAAATTTGAAAATTTTGGAGGTTACAAAAAATGTGGGGTTATTTTTAAAGTTTTTTTCTTCATAAGTGTAATTGGTATGAAAAAAAAAATATCATTGCTATTTGAAGTGACAAAATTCTTAAAATTTAAAAAATATAAAATTTAGAAGATACGAAGAATATGAGAAATCCTTACATTTTTTTTCTCACATTTTTCGTGTCTTCTCTAATTTTTAAGTGTTTATCATTTCCATTAATTATAAATATAATTGGTATGGAAAAAACACTATCATTGCTATTTGAAGTGGGAAAAAAAATTTAAATAAATAAATAAAAAATTTGGAAGGTATGAAGAATATGAGAAGGGTATATCTATTGCAATAATATTATTACAAATATGTTAAAAAAAAAACATAACCATTAGGTAACATTCACATGATAAAAATTGAGAATTGACAATTTCAATAATTTCTAGGTATGAATTATTTTTACATATTTTACTCCGATAAAATGCACAAATTTGTGTATAACTTAAAACTATGAAATATTTTTCATATAGTTATTGACTATACGAATGACACAAAATGTAAATACTTGTGATAAAATCCACTAGGTCCCTATTCCAAGATTCGTATATCTCTTCTTGTTAATGGGAAAATAAACTTTTTGCAAGTCAATTATCATAAATAATGAATGATTTTCACACAGATATAAAGAATCCTTAGTCATTAGACTTGATTAATTGATAATAGAGTTGGATTATTGATATGCAAACTCCTCAAACTCGAACTTAAGATGAGTTATGGACTAAAATAACCGAGCTAGTAGTGTGAAAGTACGTCACAACCTTTAGGAAAACTAGATCCTATTCCCTTTGAGATTTGAACACCGGAGTACAATTTACTTTGTAAAATTCATTATCATATATTTCACTTTTACAATCATCGTATTTATGTTCATGTTAGTTTAGTTCATAAAAATCATTCCTTTTGTTCAATTTAGTTTGAGATAATTAGTTTTGGTTAAATCGGTAATCTTTCAACAAATGTGCCGGTTTTATGGTTTTTGTGAGATCACCAAATTGTTATACCATATGATTGGTTTGTTTCTTTTTGCATTTTTGATTTTGGAAACAACAATTCTTCAATTTGGATCTATGAAATCAAATATTGATAGTACTGCTAAAGGTAAAGCCAAACCAACCAAATAAAATAAGATAAAAAAAAAGGGTCGATTGATGATTGATTTGTCAACTATTATCATAGATGTAAAATTATGGAAGATCAAAGCCATTTAACCATTTACAACTTCCTTTGAGAAATTATTCATAGGAGCTCTTGATAATCATACGTATACATCCATGTGCCATTTCTGAAATTTCTAATACTACACATGAAACTCGTTTGATTTACACCATCTCATTGCTTAGCAACAAAAGTACATTATTAGTTGGGCTTTTACTCTTCTTGTCTAACATGTGATAGGAAAAAGGGACAATGATGTTTTGAAAGTAGAATTTGACTAGAAAGCGATGTGGGATTAAAATGATATTTGAGGGAAGTAATACTCTTTTTAACACTGGGACCAAAATTAAAGACAAGGAAGGGTTGAGAATTGTAAGAAGTTGCCTTCCATATCCCAACAGAGAGCATCACAGTCATTGAAGGGGGCTTTAGTCAACCCTGGTCAACTCAAAGTCAATTTTTAGTTAACCCCAAATCTACTAATATTGTAAGTCATAACAACTAGTCTAATCCCTTTGGACCCATCATAACTTATTATAATAGGGACATAAAAAAACCCTTCAAATTTTGCCCTGCAAAAATCATCCCCAAGAGGATATAAGCATACAGTTTTAGCCTTTTAGAATATGGTGCGCCCAAAATTCCCCATTAAAATAGAAGGTCGCCCAATCCCAAAAGATAAAGGGCCCTGATTTTAGCGGAATTAGCCCTAAATTTAGCGGTGTTGTGGGACCCTACAAGACCTCTCTCTCCCTCTCTCTCTCTCTCTTCCTGCGAGGAATCTCCACGGCGACAGCTCCAAGGCAAAGAATCAGCCATCGTCCTCACTCCTACTTTCTCTCTCTACAAACACTTTCTCTCTCTACAATTCGATCTCTTCCGATCGGTCAATGTGGGTTCGTCTCGATTCTCTTCTACTCTGCTGACCTAATTTTGCTATCGCTATTGATCCAATTGTAGGTGTTTTTCAGAAAAAACCCTAGATTTTTTTTTTTTTTGTGGCCCGACTAGGGTTTCTGAATTCTCGGAAAACGTTTGGCGTTCAGGGTTTCTTGCGGTTGACCACTGTTTTAGAGTTTTCGTTTTTGGTGTTTTGTTAATTGATTTTGCTGGTATTGGTAGTTTTGGCGATTGGGTTTGGTCTTGAGCTTCGTTTGGTTGCTGCGAAAGTGTGGGAAAGGAAAAGGGAATTGTTTCTAGAACATATATATTTGAAATATTTCTTATTTTGCGTAGCCGCCAAACGTAGGGTTGGTTTTTGCTTGTTCTAGTGGTCAACTCTGTGCTACTGTTTTATCTCAATTTCGAAGACTTTATTATAGTTATTACTGTTTAACTAGAATGAGCTGAGGCATTGAGTTGAATAAAAGAGTTTAAAGAACCAATGATTGAATATTGTGTTTGGTTGCATGGAATTGGGGCCAAGGATTGGGATTTGAGGCCCATAATTAAAACAGTATAGTCTGGTTGTTTCATGTACTGATTCGTGTAGGTTTGAATTTCAATTCCACAATGCATATGCACAAATAAATTTCCATAAGTGAAAGCAACATTTTGAATTGCACAGAATTGGACTGAATCGTGGGTTTTACTGATTCGTCAGGATGCTTGTTAGTGGGCTTTACTTCAATGTTATTAATATTCTTGAATACTTATGACAGGCCCAGCTTCAAAAGCAATTGCTTGAGATGTTGACACAAGTTGTTTGGGAAGGATGAACTACCACAATTATTTTTGAGTAATGGCTGGAAATATGAGATTTGAGTTGTCTTCAGGCACTCCTGAGGAAGCTGGTTTTTCTGGGAGTTATCCAAATGGACAGAGGGGAACTATCAAAATGCCTGTTTGGATAGGTCTGGAAGCTTCAGAGAGGGTGGGGAGAGCCGTTTATTTAGTTCTGGAACTGGTATATCCCGTGGGAATGCTACATCAGCAATGGGGGATCTGCCTCCATTGTCACAATGTCTGATGTTGGAGCAAATTACACTGCGGGATCAGAAGTGCTCTAGGTTAGTTGAAATAAGGAGAGTTCTGGGGATTCCTTTTGGAAGCACTGGGGAAGACAATTCCTTTGGAGCTGCTCACTCAAAGCCTCCCCCTCCTGTGGCTACTGAAGAACTAAAACGTTTCAAGGCAAGTGTGGTAGACACCATTAACAAGGCCAGGTAATTTAATCTTGTAGAAATGTTTATTGGTGATTTTTGTTATTTGGTAGAAAGTGTTGTCCTCTTTTCCTTCATGATGCATGTTTTTATCTGGTTCTGGTCATTCATTGTCTTCAGATCAGATAATTAAAACTATTACTTCTAATTCAAGGTTAGCCTTTTTTCTGATCATGTCCCGGGATGCTTGGAATGGATTTTTAATCTTTTTTGGGTTATAAATCTTAGGGTAAATAGAATGGAACTTTGATTAAAAAAATGCAAACCTAGGGCTAGGGTATAGTTAATTATGATTGGTTGTCTTTTGTATACCTTTTGTTTGTTGATGTTGCAATGTCTTTTCACCAGGAGTAGAATAAAAAGGCTGGATGAATCCATAGACAAATTGAACAAATATTGTGATGCCCTAAACTTAAGGAAGCAACAGCGTAATGATCTATTACCAAATGAAAAATCAGTTGGGTTGAGCTCATTGAAAATGGGAACTCAGATTCATCGAAGCTCTCCAGACCTTGTATCTCAAAGACTGGAGGACAGGACAAAGAATGTTGTTATGAATAAGCGGGTTCGCACATCGATGGCAGATATACGGGTTTGTATTTGAAACCTTCTTAGGATTTATTTTGAAACCTTTATTTACATCTGGCATTACAACCCCTACCTTTTGCATCCTTTTGGGTGTTTTTCCATGCTATGGCATCTGGTTGATGTGATTGTATTTTATTTTTTGATTATTTTTGTGTATTAGAAAAAAAAGAAACTTCTTCAATTTTGGGATCAGGAATCTGAAAGTGAATTTTCCTGAATTTAATTTGCAGTTGTATTTTTTGTTTTTTATTTTGGGATGTAGTTGGCGGGTGAGGTTTGGATGTCTCATGGCCTTATCTCATATAGCAATTTGATCACAAGTATACTTTTAACATGGAGATATCATCATAGCAACAGCAGGGAAAAGTTATGTTATTTGTTCTTGGAACTTGTAAAGTGGGCATTCTAGGATTATGATAGAGTTGTTAAAAGGAAAAAAGTAATATAGCTTTTTCAACTACTAAAAGAAAATGAAAAATAGTTTTTTTAAAATACTAAAGAAAACTATCACTCTTCGTATACGCTTTTAATTTAATCACTCTTTTTACCTATCAAAAAAAAAAAAAAAAAACTAAAGAAAACTAATAGACTTAGTGGTGGGAGGGGATTCAGGTTAGTGGGTCGGCTAGCTTCATTCTGGCTGAAAAGTTGAAGGCCTTGAAACTGATTCTGAGAAGTTGGAACAAAGAGGTATTTGGTAAGGTTGAAACCCAGAAGCAACTTGCTTTGAATCTGGTGGATTTTTGGGATGAGGAGGAGAGTGCTTGCTCGCTGTCTCTGGAAGAGGAGGAAGCTAGAAAGGAGGCAAAAAAGACTTATAAGAAGTGGGTCCTATTAGAGGAGGCGTCTTGGAGGCAAAAGTCTAGAGAAATTTGGCTTAAGGAATGGGATAGAAATACAAGGTTCTTTTATCAGATGGCTAATGCTCATAGGAGGAGGAATTGGTTGGCTAGAGTTAAAGTCAATGGGAGGTGGTTTACTGAGGACAGTGAAATTAAAGAGGAAGTGAGCAGAGCTTTCTAGGGTCTGTTGTTAGATCTTGGAGGATGGAAGCCAAACATAGAAGGGTTGGAGAAGCCTTTTACGGAGGAGGAGATCTTTGGTGTGTTGTCAGGGTTTTGCGGGGAGAAAACGCTAGGCCCTGATGGTTTCCCAATGGCTTTCTGGCAGTGTTCATGGGACTTTGTGAAGGTGGAGGTGATGAACTTCTTTAGAGAGTTCCATGATTCCGGTTGCTTTGTGCGAAGTCTGAGTGCAACCTTTCTAGTGTTGATCCCAAAGAAAGGGGGGGTTGAGGGCTTGAAGGATTTTAGGCCAATTAGCTTGGTGGGAGGGCTGTACAAGTGGCTAACCAAGGTGCTGGCTAATAGGTTGACGGGGGTGTTAGCTAAGGTGATCTCAACGTCACAAAATGTGTTTGTGGAGGGGCGGCAAATTATGGATGTAGTGCTTATTGCTGATGAAGCAATAGGCTTGATTTTGAAAAGCAATAGAGGGGCGATTCTTTGCAAATTGAACATTGAGAAAACCTATGATCATGTGGAGTGGTCTTTTCTTTTGGCGGTTTTGGAGAAGATGGGGTTCGGGGGGAAAAGTGGTGTTGCTGGATTAAGTGGTGTTTATCCACTACTAGGTTTTTTGTTTTGGTTAATGGAACCCCTACTAGATTTTTTTAGAGCTCAAGGGGTTTAAGGCAAGGAGACCCCTTTCGCCTTATTTGTTCGTAATAGCGATGATGGTACTCAACTGTTTGTTGAAGAGAGCAGTTTCTAGAGGCTTCTTATCGCCTTGCTCGGTTCGGGGAAGAGGGGGTGAAGGGGTCCAGGTCTCTCACTTGCTGTTTGTTGATGACACATTGATTTTTTGTGAGGCAAGGGAGGAGCAAATGACGTGTTTGTGCCGACTGTTAATGTGGTTTGAGGCAATTTTGGGGTTAAGAGGGAATTTGGATACAAGTGAGTTGATTTCGGTAGGTAGGGTAGAGAATGTGGAAGAGTTGGCTAAAGAGCTTGGTTGTAAGGTGGGAAGATTGTCATCCACTCACTTAGGAATGCCATTGGGTGCTCCTTTTAAATCTGTAGCTGCTTGGGATGGAATTGAAGAGAGACTCCGCAAGAGATTGGGTATGTGGAAACGACAATATATTTCTAAAAGGGGGGGAGTTCCACCTTGATTCATAGTACTTTGTCTAGCCTGCCGATCTATTTCATGTCTATTCTCCAGTTGCCTAGGGCGGTTAGAATGAGATTGGAGCATATTCAAAGGGATTTTCTATGGGGTGGTGGAGCTCTTGAGCAAAAACCTCACTTAGTAAGGTGGATGGTCGTTTGTTTAGATAAAAAGAAAGGATGGTTGGGGGTTAAGAGTCTTGCGACACTCATTAGGGCTCTCCTTGGCAAATGGAGTTGGTGCTTTGCAAATGAAAGAAAAGCCCTTTGGAACCAAGTGATTAGAGGGAAATATGGGGGGGAAAGAGGTGGGTGGGGCTCTTGTGAGGCTAGGTAGGCTTATGAGTTGGGTTGTGGAAAGCAATTAGAAAGTTGGGGCACCTTGTGACCCCTAGATTTGACTTTGTGGTGGGTGATGGAAGGAAGGTGAGCTTTTGGAAGGATAAGTGGTGCGAAACTACTCCTTTGTGTGAGTCTTTTCCCTCTTTATTTTGCCCTAGCAACTTCTAAGAGGCTTGAATGAATGAAGTTTGGACAGCTTTTGGGGAAATGGGGGAAGTCGGAGCCCTTGCTTCACTAGGCCTTTCAATGATTGGGAGATGGAAGAGGTGGAAAGGTTGTTTTGTTGTTTGGGTGGGAAGAAGGTAAATGTGGGTGAGGAGGATAGGGTGAGCTGGATGGACTCGAAGGATTGCTTGTTCTCGGTAAAGTCCTTGTATAGAGCCTTGCAGTCAGATTCTCAAGTTTCTTTCCCTTCGAAGATTATTTGAAACTCTAGTGTGCAACCTAAATTAAGTTTCTTTGCTTGGGAGGCTTTGTGGGGAAAAGTTCTAACCTTGGACTGGTTGCAAAAGAGGGGTTGGGCTTTGGCTAATTGATGCTTTCTTTGCCAAAAGTTTGAGGAGTCTATTGATCACCTCCTTCTCCATTGTGAAAAGACAAAGGAAGTGTGGATGACTCTTTTCATTGTTTGGAGTGACTTGGGTGTTTCCCTCTTCTGTAAAGGAAACCCTCTAAGGGTGGAGGGGTTCCTTTGTGGGTAAAAAGTGTAAGGCTGTGTGGTAAGTGGGTCTGTTATGTTTGTTTTGGTCCGTTTGAAAGGCAAGGAATAAAATTGCCTTTGAAGATAGTGTGCTGTCCATCCAAAGGCTGAAAGCTTCTTTTGTGTGTTTACTGTGGTTGGAGACCAAATTGTTGATGAAAGGTGGTCCTTTGACCTTAATAGATTTTATAGATTGGGTGGGTTCTTGGTGAGGGAGAAGGTTTTTTGTTTCTTTGTTGTTTTGGGTTTAGTTGTAAAGGGGTGAGTGCCTCTATACTGTACATCTTTGGATCGCTATGTTAGTGCCTCCTCGTAATACAATTCTTTTGCTTATTTATAGAAAAAAAAAAAGACTTATTTCCATTTTTATGTAAAATATGGGAGATGGTTCCTCACTGTATTGTATGGGAATGTTACCTATTGTATTGTTTGGTTATATGAAAAAACACAACACAACAGTTTTAAAGTCTTTTTATGGTCATTATTTATTTGGAAAGTTGAGTCTAATGCTGGGAGAATTGCTTTCTTCTTCCCTTTTTGGTTTTTTTGTTTTTTTTTTTTCAGAAGGAGAATTGCTTTCTTCTTGATTTCATGAATCTTTTGCTGGTGAAACTCATACACTTCGCATGTAGTTATACTCTCTTGGCATATCTTGTCTGTTCCTATAAAAAAAATTAAATAAATTTGCTTATAAAACAGAATGAGTTTGTTTAATTTTGATGGGACAGCCAATTGTATTCACTACTTTCTAGGTTTCAGTCACTAGTGTTTCATTTATTGCAAATTGTTAGTTAATTTTCATGAAAACTTTTCAGCCAGAAGGCCGAAGTAGTGGTCCCCCAAGGCAGACTATGGTAATGGCAAAAGACAGAGATATGCTTAAGGATGGTGGTGTGGGATCTGATCTGGTTGAAGAAAAGATTCGCAGACTGCCTGCTGGAGGTGAGGGTTGGGACAAAAAAATGAAAAGGAAACGATCAGTAGGTGCTGTTTTTACCAGACCCATGGATAGCGATGGAGAGTTAAAACGAGCGATGCATCATAAGCTTAACAATGAAACCGGTCTGCTAGCTGGTGATGCTCAGGGTATCAGGTAACTTTTTATCAGATCATTTTTGTGGTGTCATGATCCTGTTTTAGTGGTTTAAGGCTCTTTTTTCTTGATTTGGAATCTAATTTGATAGTAATTATCAAGGAGCGTTCCTATAAAAAATTCTCAAGCAGCATAGATTTATTTCCAAGAATATTGATACAATTTTCTTGGAGGCATTCAGAAGTTCAGCCAAAAAAATAATTTGTTAATCTATTAGAAAGTAGGTAAATGTCCCTTTTCCTAAGTGAATCTATATTTTTGAAGAGGATTTGAGTTAATGTTTCTACTCCTTTAATACCAAGACCTCTCTCCTCCACAAGCTCACTCATATACATGAATGCTCGCTGCTATAGATTTGTATAAATACATACATATGTTTAGTGCTAATATGGGTGGTTATATTCGGATGCCATGCTTTTCTTGCTCTACTTTATTGGTTAAAGAGATTTTTTTCTCCATACTGTTAGAATTGATTCATTAATTAAAAATAATTGTTTATTGTTTGCTTTAATATTAAGATTTCAATTTACTTCTGGAATTCTACTTTTTTGCCCCACTTGTCTCAAAAATCAGGTCATTTTGACATATTGAATCAAAGTCAGAGATGGGGAACTAATAGGGACAAACCCACGAACTGATGAGTGATGATGATTCTAAGTTTAGAAGGGGTCTTCTATGGATGTAACAATTTCAGAAATGAATTGTGAGAGTAAATCCAACAGACAACAATAAGAAATTGGAGGATAAAATGAGGAAACATGGTAAAGTTTGGCAGAAAATTGTTAAATTTTGATTACTGTGTTCTGCTTGCTCAATTTTTTATAAGTTTTTTTTTTTTTGATAGGCAAATAGGCTCCAGAAGTCTTATGTAGACAATCTACCACATTCTGTAGATGGCCTTGGTAGGGACTGCCATTTCGCTATTGGCCATTGTGATGCAAGCTTATTGTATTTCTACCGCATTTAATAATTTTTGTGTGTGTATTTATTGATAAAAAAAAAAAAAAAATTTTGTGTGTGTATTGTGATGAATGAAGTAAGAAAATTAAAGAAGAAAAGAAATAACCCTCACACTGAACCATTCTTCCTGAAATAAACTTTTCTTAAGAACCAAATTAAGTATGCAAGGTCTTGAAATAAATGACTTCTAATAGCTCTTGAAATTAATTATTTTAGATAAATAATATGACATTCTTAAAAAAAGAAATCATGTATATGCAACTCAAATTTCAACATCCTGTTGATATAATATTATCAAATGGCAGTACTCTCTCTCTCTCTCTCCATACACAAGCACATGCAAAAGCTGGAGGTTGTGGCACATGCATTGTCTGTGCATCCCCAACAACACTATAATGCCTCAAAATGTGAAAAGTAAGAAGTGAAGTAGGAGTATTAGATTGGAGAGATTGTTAGAGTTGTAGGGATGGTTGATTTGATGGGGAATCTTAGGTAGTTGTCTTATTTTCAATATTATGAAGGTAATTTAAATATTTTAAAATAGTGTAAAAAGACCACACTCCCTCTTTGCTTTATGCATACTTGACGTATGGCACATGTGTTGCTTGTGCAACTCAACAAAAGTTGAAAAGAAAAAAGATTTGAGAAATGGTTTAAAAGGATAGGATAGAGTTATAAAGAGATTAGGACACTTTATGGGATAGACCTATCAGAAAAAAAAAAAAAAAAATGAAAAACTTGATGGGAGGTTTGTTTGAGAGACATGCAAAACACAAAGGAGAGAGAATCTCTATTTTCCCTATATATATATAATGCGTGTATATCTAGATGTATACAGATGAGGCTATTTGTGGGGCACAGATCCCATCTCTATTATTGGCTTTCACCCTTTTATAGTTTAGCTGTTAGGATGGTGTATTCATCAACACAGTTTGTATTGATCTAAATCTATTTAGAGCAACCTAATTGTACTTGATGTGGATTTTATCCTGAACATTACATATTGACTTTAATTTTTGATAGGCAAGTCGAAATCTTATAGAGAAGTCCCTATCAAAATGGGGCATAACTAAGTGCACCCAAGCCCAAATAGTTGTTGAAATTTTGAAATGATAGCAGGTTTCCCCTAACATATCCCCTCGTCCAAAGGAAAAAGGTTTTGAGGAAGTGATCTTTAAGAGGGTGGATTTTCGCCAATTGGTGTGCTTTGCGCAGAGAGGAGTTAGAGTCCGTAGATCATTTCCTTCTTCATTGTGACAAGGCAAGATTATGATAGCAGTTGGTGTTCTTCATTTTTGGTGTACTGTGGGTTATCTCTGAGTCAGTTAGGGAAACCCTCCTAGGGTGGCGTGAGTCTTTTATAGAGAAAAGATGTATTAAGGCTTGGAGAGCTGTTCCTTCTTGCATTTTCTGGACAATTTGGAAGGACAGAAACAGGAGATACTTTGATAGTGATGAATTGTCTGATCAAAGGCTAAAAAGTTAATTCCTAAACAATTTCTCTATGTGGGTTAGGGTGTATATAGGTGGTGGCTATATGCATTTGATTGATTTCATAGAGTGGTTGGGTATTGGGTGAGGGGGGGAGAATATTTTTTTGTACCCTCTTTTCTGTTTTTTGCTTGGTTTACTTGTATACAACCTGTATACTCTTGTGCACTTTTTGCGCTTTTATTAATACAATCTCTTACTTATCAAAAAAGGGCCATGTCTGAATGCTCAAGACCTTCAGAAGTGCTATTTCTATTTTTTCATATGCACTAAAATAAGCATAAAGGAGCCAACCTCCATAGGTTCTTGCATCTCTTGCCTGCATAGCCATCATGCCAACCAAGCTCTTTACCCTTCTAAGAAGACCCAGATCACCCTAAAAGGGGAAAAGCTTAAAGAACATTGCTTGGAATCCTCCACTTGCAATACTGTGATATTGACTTTTATTGATCAGATAAATAGAACAATTGGATTCAAATATTCCTTTTCCACTGCTTATATATGAACACCTCAATTGGTCAACACGTTTTAATTAAAAAATGAGTTCATTATTAAAATCATGTGGCATCACTCCAATGTTGATATCTTATATGCACACACAAATACATACACTATCCATCTGCATCTGTGTTTGCAGCAGACATGTACATAAATTGAGCTTTGATCTAGTTACACCTATTATGAAACTTGTTCCTGTTATGCTATTCAAAAACTCCTTGTGGCAGCAGCATTTTCCCAAGCCCATTGTTGGGCTACATCTTTACATGCACATGATTCTTGCCAAACATTATATTAATTGGGTCATATTGAGTTGATAAGGTACCAGCAACTGTCCAATCCATAAGAGTTGGGTTATGCAAAGCCAATTTTATAATTAATATCAAACCCAAGAGTTGGGTTATGCAAAGCCAATTTTATAATTAATATCATTATATAGTTGTAATCTCTTTTCCTAGGCTAAATCTTCTATAGTTGTAGGCCCCTTAACTTTGTGGACTGGTTGGGTTCTTGTTGAGGGCCGGTGAGTGCTTGTCCCTTTTGTTTCCTGTTTTTAGGTGACGCTTGTATACTCTCTGTATGCTCTGGGTCGCCTTTCAAGCACCCTTTATCTAATATATCCTTGTGCGTTTATCTATAAAAAAAAAAACTCTTGGGTTTGATAACATTGATTGATCCTACTTGTGACTTGTCTATCAAAATGCATATATATATATATATATATCAGTATTGTGAATATTAATAAGTTTCCCTTAAATAGAAATCTAGATTTAAAGAGGTATTTAGAATTTTAACATTTCATTTTTGAACTTGCTGCCTCTTTTTTGGTTCCTTTCCATCTTGCTAAGTTTGAAATGCGTACATTTTCTGGAAGCATAAATTTGTTTCCTGAGCATGCTAGGGGCGGCTAAATTGTGAATCTAGAAGTTTTATTTTATTTATCTTTTTCTTTTTCTTTTTGTCCAAGAACAATTTATGCATTGTTCAACTGGCGAATTTTTCCGTATTGAGCAGACGAAAACTTTCAGTCTTTGGGCAACGTAGGTTTTATACATTGAAATTTATTTGGTGAAAGGCAAACAGTGTTAATCTGTTTTACATATTCTTGCATTTAGTATCATCGTATTTTCCCATTTACTTTGCCAATCTTTAGTTTTATTTTCTTAGTGTCTTATAGTAACTGATGAAGATTTCTCAGTCACGTTTTTGTTTCCAAGAATCTCTGTTTTTGGATTTGTACATCTTTACCCTCTGGGTGGAATAAAAGCCCTTGGATATTTTTCAAACAATAAAAATAATAATGTTAATAAAATAAGACTAGCTTGGGTTCTAAGCCTTGGAGAATTGCACTGATTTTAAGGGAGGAAAGTTTACAGAATACTAAATTTGTCCTAAAATGGTTCCTGATGGCTTGAGATCTCACTTCCAAAGTCTTCAAATTTTGAAGAATGTGGGAGTTGGACATTAGACACTAAATTTATTTGAATAACCCCATTATTTTGAGATATGATAAATATTTTTAAATTTAAGAAAAGGAGAAAGAAATGAGAGGAATGGGTATTTGGAAGATTCCCTTTGAAATTTTCAGATGTAATTCGATTTTCCCAAATCCAACCAAGTGAACAACAAATTTCAATCCCATCAGTTCTTTAGCCGATATTTTTTATATCTACTGATGTTAGAAAATAGCTATTGCTAGTGATGTAATCTTGTTGTATCCTGGCATTGAAATCTTGTTCTATCTTTGAAATTCATTGTAATGCTATTACAGTTTTATACTTTTGTCAATCGTGCAGTACATTTTTATGAACTTGCTATTTTATACTATTACTGCTTCTGATAATGGGAATACTAGAGGTTTACTCTTGTTTTTTCCAATTTTTTTTCATCTGTTCCCTGCAAAACTCCTAGATTGTTTGAGAAATTCTGTTCCATGTGCCCTCATTCATAACGAAAATGAAGTTTCTACTTCAATACCTTTTGGATGAGGTTACTTGCAAATCAACCCTTTTTCGGTTTTGTTGTTTTGCTTTGATGTGAGATTCTAGTCCTCCATCAATATATAGCTTTATTACCTACATTTATTGATTTATATAAGAATCAAATTTTATTCTTAATGTTGCTAAATGCCTCTCACAGATCAGGATCTTCTAATGGTAGTAGTGGTGCTAACAAGTTAGATGGTACATCCTTGTCTGCCAGTTCAAATGCCCGTGTGACACAGAAGACTGAACTGGAAAAGGCCTCTCTCTCAAGGGATCACACAGCTGGATTGAATAAGGAAAGGCTTGTAGCAAAAGGAAGCAATAAGTATGTTTTCACTCCTTTAAATTTATCTCACTAAAATCAGGCTTCCTCTACAGTGTTTTTTGTTTGACATTATAATTTGTTCTTAATTTTAATTTCTGATGTGCAACACCATCACAATTATCTAGGTTAAATATCCGCGAGGACAATAATGTAGTCACTCCTAGCCCAATAATAAAAGGAAAGGCTTCAAGGGGACCACGAACTGGCCCTGTGGCGGCAAATTCATCTCTTAATTTTCCTCGCACATCTGGAGCACTGGAAGGCTGGGAACAGTCTCCAGGTGTAAACAAAATCCATTCAATAGGTGCAACTAATAATCGCAAGCGTCCTATGCCCACAGGATCATCCTCTCCCCCCATGGCTCAATGGGGAGGTCAGAGACCACAAAAAATCTCTCGCACTAGGAGAGCAAATCTTGTCTCTCCTGTCTCAAACCATGATGAAGTGCAAATATCATCCGAAGGCTGCACTCCTGATTTTGGCGCTAGAATGGCTTCCACTGGGAACAGTGGGTCGCTTCTTGCCAGGGGTGTGGGTAATGGCTCTCAACATGGTAAAATGAAACTCGAAAATGTTTCTTCTCCCGCCAGATTATCTGAAAGTGAAGAATCTGGTGCTGGTGAAAACAGATCAAAGGAAAAAGGAATGGGCAGTTGTGAAGCAGAGGAAAGATCTGTAAATGGAATTCAGAATGTTGGGCCTTCAGTGTTGCTTGCAAAGAAGAACAAAATTCTAATTAGGGAAGAAATCGGAGATGGTGTGCGGAGACAAGGACGAAGTGGAAGGGGCTCGGCATTTTCTAGGGCTAGCATATCACCAATGAGGGAAAAGTTTGAGAATCCAACTACAACAAAACCACTTCGAAGTGCAAGGCCTGGTTCTGATAAGAATGGAAGGTGTTGAATGCTTTTCTCTGACGTTGGAAACAAATTTATGTTTTTAACATTTATTATTTACCTTTCTTATATACATAATTGTTTATTTGTTCATTTCAGCAAGTCAGGCCGTCCTCCTCTTAAAAAACAGTCAGATCGAAAGGCGCTTACACGTGTAGGGCAAACTCCAAATAGTGGTTCTCCAGATTTCACAGGTGCGTTTAAAACCTCAAATTTGCATTTCATGCATTTGGGGTGTGCATTTTAACAATTCCATGATTCTTAACAGTTCTTATACATTTTGAGAGTAGAGTGTCAACTTCAGTATTCCTTAGGTTTCGGTGCTGGTTAAACATCTAACTTTTTCCCAATGTTTCGGTGAAAATCTTTCTACATTTAGTTTATTCTTTATATTTGTTATTTAAAGGTTCAGTTTCCTGTTTCTAATTTGTAGCTCCTGTTTTTCCAAATTAGAAGATATAGGTGCTATTGGCTATTTCTTCGATGCATTAATATTCTTCTTCATGATATTCCAGGTGATTCAGATGATGATCGTGAAGAACTACTAGCAGCTGCAAAATTCACTGGTGATGCTAACTGTATGTGTCTTTTTTCTTTTTATGGTGTTTCCGCACAAGATATTTTTGTTCCCCTGGCACATGAGTGTATTGTTGATTTCTGTATTGTTTGCTTTTGAAGATCTTGCCTGCTCTGGTTCATTCTGGAAAAAAATGGAACCTTTTTTCGCTTCTGTCAACTTGGAGGACACATCCTATTTGAAGCAAGAGGTAGCTACTAGAATTCATGATTATAATTATGAGTTATATTTTTAATTGGCTGCTCACTGATTCTTTCCACTTTCCTATTTGAAACTGGATCAGCTGCAACACATGGAGGAGCTCCATGAAAGCCTATCTCAGATGTCTGGCAATGGCAAGAATGCCTTGGTATCTTCTATTCAATAATTTAACATATGCCTTTCCTGTCTTCACCTGTTTCTCTCTTTACTAGTGTTGAACCAACACTCTATTTCATATGGTGAAATTTTGGCATGCTGTAGCTCATTATTAGAATTGCTGCAAACCTCTACTTTGAGTTTGATTTATGCAATTTATAATAGCAGTGGGATGTCTGATGGTAATAAAATGGTAATTTTGTTGCCACAGCATTTGAAGTCATGAAGCCATCATTTGGAATGTGGACTTGTTAATAAATGCATCGCTATTTTTTTGTGTGAAAATTTTGAAAAATTATTCAATTAATCTATATGGCTTATGGGTCCATGTACTAGTTTTAAAATTGTCTTGCTTTCTCAGAATGATCGAGTACATGAAGAAAGTTCTCGGTCTCAAACCCATGCTTCTGGAGAGAGAGAGAAAAACCCGATGAATCAAATTGGATCTAAGGAGTCTGCTAGGTCTGAGAATTTGGTTGATCAATTCCAGGATGGTGATGCTGCCATATATGGAAGATTGAATGCAGAAAGAAGGTTTAACAAAGTTACCCCACTGTACCAAAGAGTATTATCAGCTCTTATCATAGAAGATGAAACTGAAGAAGAAGAAAATGGTGGACAAAGAAATATGTCTGTCCAATATTCTAGAGATGACTCTTCTGCTGGCGCTTGCCTTAATGTTGATATTGACCCTCAAAGAAGGGATGAGATGGAATCTGAATATGATTCTGTCTTGGGTCTTCGACTGCAGAATATATATTCCCCTGAGAAATTTTCTTGTAATGGGAGTACCACCTTTAACAAGGCCCCAACTGTGTTCAATCTTTCATGTAGTGATGACCTTCTTCATGGAGTTCATATTTCTAAGCATTCAGATGTTGGGTCTCTCTCTGATATTTTTCATGACTGCCTGGATGTTCCACAAGCTGTTCAGCCAAATGGTTCTGGCATTTCTTCCTTTGAGTTCCGATATGAGCAGATGTCGCTGGAAGACAAACTATTGCTGGAGCTGCATAGTATAGGCCTAAATCCAGAGACTGTGGTATGACTTTTACCTTATACAAGAAATGATGTTTATCAAAATTATTATTTTGTCTTTTCATTAAAGTCGATTCCTAATGTTCCCCCCCCTACTTGTTTTTTTCTTATGGATTTTCCAAATCTTTACTCTAGTAGATTCATGTAAGGGATACTTTCTTTTTATCATTAGGCATCTGTAAGTGGGTTGCATGGTAAAATATCTCTTTGTACAATGGCATACTTTATGGCTAGAATTTGTCCTTTTCAAGATTCTCATTTTTTTCTCTTCTCCTTTTACTTCTGGTTGCCTTGTTACAGCCTGATCTAGCAGAAGGAGAGGATGAAGTAATTAATCAAGAAATTATGGAACTTGAAAAGAAACTTTACCAACAGGTTGGATTACATTCTTGTTCTTTATAGCACATCTACTTTCCTAAACTTATTATTTCACTATATTTGAGCAGAAACTGAAAGAAAGTGCATTTGTCAAAGTCATGTACTTCAAGAAAAATGTTTATTGCAACTTATTTGAACCTTTTTTAGTGATTTTTTCTGTTCTACTTTTCTATCTTTTTAAACACGCACACACCGCACACGCACACGCCACACACCACACGCACACGCGCCACACACACACACACACACACACACACACACACACACACACACACACACATATATATATATATATATTTGCTGAGGATCGTATTGTTTCTATAGGTTGGGAAGAAGAAGATGCACTTAAACAAATTATCTAAAGCTATTCAAGAGGGGAAGCAAGTGGAAGAACGGTAGGATTATTCAATAGTTTGAAAATATTTCTCAGATTAGTTTGAACTATGAAAATTAATTATGAAAACATTTTTTATGTCCTTGCTCTATTTAATATTATGTGGTCAATTTGCAGTGCCCTTGAGCAGGTTGCATTGAATAGACTTGTTGAGATGGCATACAAAAAGCAGTTGGTTAGTATTTCATCTGTGTCCATTATTTGTTCTTTCCTACAAACTAGAGCCTTTTGCCTTGTGACTGGATCATTACATATTCATATGATATTGGGGCTTGTTGATGGTTCTTTTAATATATATATATATGGTTGAGCATATGCATGGAAGTGTTTATTGATAAGAAGCTGAAATTTATGGCTTCATCAATGCTGATTTTTAAGGTGTGTTCATCTTTGTTCTTGTCTTCAAGCTATGCATGTGTGGCATAGCATTTCTGAACTCTGTGCCAGAATGTGTCTCAACCACTTGAGCATATCTTTATTTATTCATTTGTTATTTCTGTTAGGTTTAAGATATACATTCTATTTGTTATTTTATTTTTAAGTGGTTCAGAGGCAGTGATTCTTTCATAAATGTAAGACTGTCTAGTGCTTCTGTTGTTCTAATAACCATACTTGAGTGCGATTTAATTCAGACACCATGCAGAAATGAGGTGTTCTAAAATATGTGTATATCTCTGAGCTGTTCTATTCTAATAGTTGATTGCCTTCATTTGAATAAATATAAAATAGCTTGTTTGCAGTAGGGTTAAACATTGAAATGTCTCTTCAAATAATTTTTACAGGCCACTCGAGGAAGCAGTGGGTCAAAAAGTGGTGTCAGTAAGGTCTCAAAGCAACTTGCATTGGCTTTTATGAAGAGGACTCTTGATAGATGTAGGAAATTTGAAGAAACAGGCAAAAGTTGCTTTAGTGAGCCTGCACTTCGAGATGTTATTTTGGCTGCACCTCTTTGCAGCAATGATGCAGAATCTATAATTCATCCTGAAGGTCTTAAGTGTCAACCAGAGCCCAGGGCATCAGGTCTGCTTATTTAAATACTTGATGCTATGACATGGAGTAATTTTCTTTTTTGCTTTTAAGAAGTTTCTCTTTGTACGATATGCTTTTGTTAAAGTTATCAGTATAATACTTCTAGTTTTGGTAGACACTAAAAGCCAGGTGTCTGGTCAGGGGCCATTTTATAAATTAAGTTCAGTAGAATCTGTTTTTTTGCTTCCTCATCATGAGCGCCTTTGCTCCAAACACCTTCCAATATGTGTTATGGACCGTCTTTAATCAGTTTCGTGGTTTTCAGCTCAACTGTATTTAAGTAATAAGTTTTCTTCTTTTGCAGGCTCCTTTACCAACAGGGCTGGGCGGAATGATTATAATAATGATAAAATTGAAAGGGGATTATTAGACACACATGAAACACTAAACCACTCATCTGACCAAGATTTTGCCAAAAGTGGCCCAATATTGAACAGAGGAAAGAAGAAGGAAGTGCTGCTTGATGATGTTGGTGGCAGTGCCTCCTTGAGAGCCACATCAACTCTAGGCAACAATCTTTTGGGTGGAGCAAAGGGAAAAAGAAGTGAGAGAGAGAGAGACAAGGATGGTCTAGCAAGAAATTCTGCTGCCAAAGCTGGCCGTCCATCACTTGGAAACTTCAAAGGTGAGCGCAAGACAAAAACAAAGCCCAAGCAGAAGACTGCTCAGATATCGACTTCAGGAAATGGATTTGTTGGCAGGAATACAGAAGCAACACCTCCTTTGTACCCTTCATTTAGTGGTTCCGATGAATTGATTACCAATGATAGCAATAAAAAAAGAGAAGTCGGGTTGATGTCTCCTGGTAATGTTCCCCAAGATTCATTTAAGGAAGTCAAGGAACCCATGGACTTTCCGAGCTTGCAGATTCATGAATTAGACTCGATAGAAGAACTAGGTGTAGGCAGTGACCTGGGTGGGCCTCAAGATCTCAGTTCTTGGTTGAACTTTGACGAGGATGGCTTACAAGACCATGATTCAATGGGCCTTGAAATACCTATGGATGACCTCTCAGATTTAAATATGATTCTGTGAGGACTGTACACTGTATATTCCTGTGGATTATTCAACTGTTTAGATGAGAATGATAGTGCTGTTGTCAAGGGAAAACAGCTGTTTTGAGTTTTATCTCAGGCAAATTGGCACTTGTAATTATGGCAATTCTTTTTGTATACTTCTTTAAAGAAGTCGATTTAGGAATCATTATTGCTTAAGTGGTCCGGATAATTTCTTTCCTTGTAAAACACTACAGTTTTCTTTCAGAGCCATATATGTTCATCCTGCTTCTTGCTTGTAATTCTTACTCTGTTCATCTCTTAAGTTGCTTTATTGATGGGACTGCTGGTTTCTGCTTGTCAGTGAAAGTGGCATGTTGATGTATGAGGTGTTTCATTTACATGTATAAACATGTTATAAGATACACTTGGTTGATTGGTGAACTATATCACCAATGTTGCATTTGTACATTAAAATTAGATTGAACAAGTTCCAATGCAGGTGATCAGTGTGGTCTGATGCATGAGTAAGATGATTCTAGTTTTTATAACAGGAGTAAATTCATATCAAGTATCTTGATTCTAGACTGTACACCATTAAAAGGAGTGTATTTCTCCTTTTGATATCTATTTTCTTGATATTCTTTGGAAAATAGCCTTGAGGAGGTTCATCTTTTTATTTTTATTTTTATTTTATGATATGGTTTTTAACAGTTGTTGAAAGGGACACAGATCTATCGCTTTTGGGTTCTGGTGTGATTTTGTAGCTGCTTTACATGTATAAGGAACTTTGTTCTGGATCCTTCAGGGGTGCTGACAATAGCTTCTAGCAATTGAAGATTGTTGGCTCTTTTATGCAGAATTTATCTAGCACAACAACACTGTTATCATGGTATTGGGAATGTTTAGGTTTATATTTACTCTTGCTTGGTGGATGGGCACATATTGGCATTGAGACTTTCTAGGCTGTCTGAGAACTGGACCTGATCTCCATTTTTTGATTCCATTTTAAATCTACCATGTAAGGCTTGGACAGGGAGTTAAGGTATGTTAACTTTTCTATTCTGTGATTGGTTCTTGTACCTTAACCAAAATATTCATTACCTTGTGTAGTACTGAAAATTGGAATTAAAACACACTTCTCCATCAATTGTTCAATTACTGCTCTCATTTGTTTACTTAAAAATTTCTCACAATCATATATTTCTCTATCTAATGATATTTTTGAACCCTATATATAATATGAGCTTGATGGATCTGATATTGCCCCATGGATAATAGTTTTGTTACTTTTGTATTCTTCTTCTAAGTTGGTTCAAATGTTTATCTTGAAATTTTATTTATCATGTTGTTGTGCCATTGCAGGTTGCCTCAGTGATGCATGCCTTGAATGTCTTGTCAGGTTCTTGCACTGATGGTCCTCCAGTTTCAGTGCTTGGTACTCATACCATCATGAACTAGAACAGACAATTTTAGATTTTCAGATTATCATGAAGCAGGTATTTTTTTCACATGTGGATATTATTTTTCAATGCATAATTGTAATCAACAGGTGTCTCCTTCCTTTCTTAGTATCTGTGACTGATTTTATTTTTTATTTATTTTTTATATTTTTCTGTGTTTGGGTCATTGCATTTAATCTGTCTGTTCAGAAAATCATGGGTTGGTCATACTAATTAGATTGATCCGTAACTGTTCTAGCTCCTGTTGTACTTTCTGTCTATTTGGTTATAGTTTATTGTTTGTATTGCTTCTGCTATCTGCTTGTTTTCTTAGCATGTTATTGGAAGTAATTGATTTGTATTCTGGGGGAATTCAAAAAATTCACTAGAATACTGATTGTTAATAAAATCAAGGTTGATCACAACAGGTGGGTGGTAGGATTTTATTCCCCTGTTCTATTTTCTCTTTTTTTAGAGACTCAAACTGACAAGAAGCTTTGAGGCAGAGAGAAGTCGTCTTGACATTACGTTATATGAAATTTTTCCAGGAGGGTATCTCCTGGGGGCATCCAGCTTGTTGAATCTAATTGAGTATATTCTTTTGGGGTTTGAGCAGATTTGGGCAAGTTTAAACCCACTTTCACAAGACCCTTTTTAAACAAGCGTTGGGGAATCTGTGCTTGTGCTTGGTTAGGTCCTCTTTCTGTTTAGCTAGCTGATGGGAAACCTGTGGCCATTTTGGTGATCACCCTACTCTAATATGTTTCTCTTTTGGAATAATGGTGGAAAAAGATCTATCCTCTTATACATTAATGATAGGTAGTCTTCTTTACCTAACATCTTGCGTTTAGTGTAATGGCTTATGTTTGATACCAATCAAGTCCAAAGGGGCATCTTAGTGTTGTTAAAAGGATAATCAGATACGTGATTGGTACTTGTGATCATAGCTTTCTCCCTTCTCTCTTCATATCAAATACAGTATTGGGAAGGGGTCTAAAACACATTTTCAAGATGACATTTTGGTGGGGGAATCAACCTCTCCATTTCTCTTTTTGCTTCTTGTTAGGATCTCGAGCTGGAGAAGTTCTTTGGCCTAACACAGGTTGTGATTAAAGATGTTGGATGCTGCATAGTAGTAGTACTCTCCTCTACTGCTAATTTGACCACTTTCCTTTTGATTAAAGCCTTTGCATGGTTGGTAGCTCTTAAGAAGGTGTTAACTAATGATATGCTTTAACTCGGTAGGTCTTGCAGGCAATCGGTTCTTCTTCTTTGGCTGAAGACAGGTTCTGATGGAAGATGGTGGATGCTGGATTGTTGTTGCAATTGCTCTCTTTGAATGCAAACTTGAAACAACTTTCCTTTGGTTAAATTTGTCTGGAAAACAAAAAGTCTTTTACATTGTTGGTGGTCGTTAGGATGGCATTGACTAATATACTTATAACTAGTTAGGCCTTGCATGTTTTAATCCCTTAAAGATGTTTGACATATGGAGGAAGAGTGGGGAATATGTTGGCCATCTATTTCTTCATTACCCTGTGTTTTTTTGGCCGGAATGAAATGTTAAGATCTTCATGGATAAAAAGGCGATGCTGAATTATATGTGGAATAATTATTATCAAAGAATTTTTGGGTATTCCCGGAGCCTCGTGTCTTTTGGATTGGAAGACCAGCTGAATGATTAGAAACAGGGGATGTGACACACCCCTGCTCCCTACCACTAATCTACACTCTTAAAACATTTTGGTATTTGAAAACTGCATTCACAATTGCAACTTCAGCCCAACTCTCTTTTGAGGTATATCAGAGTTCACTTACCCAATCCTTTGCTTGGTTTATATTTATTTATTTGTTAATTTTTTTAAATATCTTAGGAACCATGGTTTTATTTATTTATTATTTTTATTTTTATTTTTCATATAAAAAAAGTTTTTAAAATTCCGTCTGAAAATTTTCAACTTGGATTGCTCTTTGGACCTTTTTGTCACTTATGAATTTTTTGGGCCTTGTGCTTATATAAAAGACGTTTATAAATTAATCACTGAATTGTCTTAGTGAAGTTTTTATATTTTTTAGTGATCATTTATACCAGAATCTTGACTTCATCTTTAAACTTTTTTTTTTTCCCTTCTTTTTCTTGAAATCTTATTAGAGTTACGAAATCATGTTAAGAAGTGTTTATAATATTTCTTATACTTGAAAATTTTTATCATTCAAATATAAAAAAGGTCCAAAACATTTTTTAAAATTACTGTCAAATACATTCTTAATTTGATATACCTTAAAGTGTTTGCATAAAAGCATTTGAGTCAAATTATGGTTAAGACAAAAAAGAAAAAAAAGAAAATATATTATATTCTATTAATTTATTTGCCACATTGTTATTCATCTAAATTTCAATTACTAGTATAAATATAACAATTTTTGCAATTAGTATTATGAGAAAAGAAGCCTTTTTGCATAAGGTAATGAAAGAAGAATAGATGAATAAATAGGTGGTTGTATTAAAAAAAATACATACTTATAGAACCCCATGTGTGGTACAAGCGAATAGGACTCAGGTACGAAGCAACAAGAGCTATGTTGCACATGTGGACCTGATCGGTGGTACCTTTTCGGTAGGTATCAAAAAAGTATACTTGGTATTATAGTAGGATTCTAAACATCTTCCTACCCTCAATCTTTACTTTCATTAAACATAATAAACTGATTGAGTATGCTTTTCTTAAATTACAATGTTCAAATCTCACCATTGACTACTTCATCAGCTTCAAACCTGTGAACTTTGTTATCAGTAGGAATACCATAATCTGCTCTGCCCTGGACTGAAACGAGTTGTTCCACAGTTTGCAACTTGAAACTTGCATTTGGAAGATGAAGACCTAAGTGATATTCCTCTTCCCCAAAATCCACCCGTTTAAGTGTTCTCTTATAACTCTCAGCAGCTAACCTTGGGTGACCTCTTGCTATGGATACCTGTGTTATTCCATGTAAAACTGTTACACTCATAAGATACACGCAATTTCACAACACAAATACTCATTCCTCCACGGTCATATATACAAACTTAAATGAGAAATTACCAAATGTCCTTTTCCTAGCTCTGAAAGCCAAAATCTCCACTCATTCTTGTCCTCACCGTTCATGTTTACATATATGTTGGTCCAGTTCGTGTGACGGAACTCCACATTGTCCAACCTGTATGCCAGTCCAGTCCCCATGGCTTTGACAAATGCTTCTTTTAGAGACCAATATCTGTAGAACAAGATTCAGTCAGTTGAACATTTTGTTATTGTTAGTGCTTCATACTTTGTTCATACTTCAGCTATAGAAAGGAAACTACATTACAGACTATACATTTGCCAAGAAAAAATATGCTGAGGAAATGAGTGGATCAGATTTAGGTGGGTTCCAACCGGGGTTGAGTTTCATTCTGGTTGTTTTACCACAACCATCTGTACTGGGTTATAAAAACATCAAACACAAACAGCCATATAATAAGGACAATTTTAAGAACCATAATTGATAATGAGTTGGACAGGCCAACTCCTTGGTAGATGAATAGCTTGACGATGAACCAATTGAACAGGCTGGATTAGTGGGTTTCTGGGTCAATCCTTTTGCAGCTCTACTCAAAATAGGCTCCTGGAGAACTTGCTGCATTGATCCAGGGTTTCAAAGCACTAAATGTAGAGAACCAGGAGATAGAAGCTAAATATAAAGTTTGATGGCGAACAAAAAATTGTACATAATTAACGTCTTATGTATCATATTCATTAAGTTGTTTTTGTTTTTGTTAAACGGGTCAAATTCAATGAGTGTAATGGAATTATACAAGCTAAATTGCTATGTAATAAGTAAGCTAAATTGGTATGTATTAAGCAACAACTTAGAAGAAAACAAGTAAAAGTGCTTCCACAAGTAAACCAGGGGGCTTATTGTCACACCCAGCCTGCCACATGGATTATTTGGGAAACACATAAGTCCTTGACATTATGCTCCTAAAGAGAAGGACAGGGGTGCTACAATTCTTTATTTGATTTCCACTATATGTTTCGGGAAAAAAGAACAAAACAAAAAATTTATTTTTTCTTTTTTTCTGCCTATCTTCTTGGCAACCAAAGGGATCCTAAACATCAGTTGCTAGATGTTTAGATCTACAAAACTTATATTACCACAAAAAGGTAAAAGAAGTATGAACTTCATGGTTATACTAAGAAAACCTGACATTGGGTGTAAAACGTCAATAAAATATTTTAAGTCAATCTTTGAAATTGAGCAAGTATTTTCCCAGGAAGAACCATATAAACACAGTACAATCTTACCTATAAAACTCAACCAAAATTTCATCACTAGTGCCAGCATTAACTATACAATCCCATTCCCAAGCAGAAAAATACTGCGAGAAGTTTTGGACGAATACTAGAATTGTCTCTTTCCCTGGAATGACAGGAGAAACAATATCCAATCCTACAAGGCATAGTGGTTCAGAAGCTATGGCCACATAGTCACCTTGATGGGATGTATTGAAATTAAAATTGGGAAATTCCAGGTTAACTTCATCATATTCCTGAAAAACAACAATGTCAAAATGCATCAAATGTAACATGATTGTCATTATAAAATAAAAAAGACAAGATAGGTTTTCACACACAGAATGCTCATAAAGAACAAACGAAGATTTATTTTATCTGTTGTGCTATACAATTAGAATCCTCATGCTTAACAATAAAGCAATAAGGATGCACAAGATACAGTCACAAACAGATACATAGACAAGCATAGACAAACACACACCCATAATCCACGCATTTCCATATGCATATGAATTTACTCTAGTAAAATTTACCCTTTTTTTTTTGTCTTATAACTTCAGTCTTTCCTGCCTCATTGAGTTATTCATGGCCTCTACAGCATTGAAAACTACTTCTAATCCATACAACATGTATTCTTTGCAACTAGAAAAGTCAAATATAAACCTTCATCCAAGTTCGGAAGAAGGCAAATGCATGTATATATGTGATGTCCCACATCGGTTAAAGTAAGAAGTTCCTAAAACTATATATGTACGAGGCTCCTTTTAACCATGTAAATGCATTTTTAAGCCATTTTTTCGATCAGTAAATGATAAATGTATTAAAAACGCCAAAAAGGGCAAACCAAAGTACACACGTTGTATACAGTAGCAGCCAAAAAACGCTAAAAAAAGGAGGAGAAGACAAAAAGATACTCCCTCCCTCAAACTGACCCCAACCAATCAATGGAATCTATTATGGATATCAATCTTTCACCTATAAACAGTTTGGTCCAAGTTAACAAGTCACACAAAAACAAGTATTTCGGCCTTTGGATTGAGAGTTCCACATTCTCAAAAGATTTTCTATTTCTCTCTTTCCAAATAGTCCAGAAGAGGAATAAATGAGCTGCCCTCCAAACCTTTTTCCGCTTTCTTCCAACAAAGGAACCATGTCAGCGTAGAAAAGTCTCTCTAACTGTGGACTGCATTTTTAAGCCATGAGAACTCATTAGACCTAAAGTGACTAATATCTACATGGGAGGGAACCTATTGGTTTATCATAAATAATCCCCAACCCCAGCAGAATTCTCCCAAGAATTTTTCTTTCTGTCTTAACCAAGTTCCCAAAGGTGGAACTTTCCCATCAACATTAACATCAATTTGATTAGGCAACTCATTGGAATTGAGGAGAATGTTTTATTACAGTTGGCAAGTTTAAAGACTGTTGTGACCACACAAATGAACTCTAATAAGCTACACCTTTAAGGAGATGAATAAATGAATAAAAACAAGCATCTTATAGTTGGTGATACCAGATAGGGTTTGCCTTCAATTGTGCGCTTAATGATTATTTGGTGGAATGGGATTCCCAACACTTGATGCACTAGAGCATACTGAAGCAACCGGCTCACAAGTGCTCGTTTCCGATCTTCCATTTTCACAAATCTAACAATGAAAAACCAATGAAAATTTTAAGAAAATGGAGAATTCACATATGCTTTGTTTGGTTGGTACGAAAATGGACAAAAAGAAAAGAATTAATTTTTTTTATTTAAATTTATTGTTTTTGTTTCCAGATAATGAAGAACTTAACACAACCATGCCAAAAAAGGTAGCTTAGGGTTACCGGATGGCGTGCCCTTTCCCCTACAGTCCTAGACAACGAGAAATTTAAGAATCAAACTTCATAATCTTTTTCTTTTCTAGCATATTCTCAGCAACCAAACAAAACATTAGTGAACAATGATGACAACTGCTGGAAGAACCATGAAAAGGGCAGTCATAGATGGTACACGTGAAATTGGTCTCGGTATTGCCCTGTTCGGTTGCGGAGAAAGTGTAGGAATAGAAAATTTCAATATGGACATACTTGGGGAAGATGGAAAGAACCCTCAACTCACCCGTGCCTAACACAGATGGAATTGAGGGTAGCTGGTTTTCTTTTAAATTTTCTGAGCTCACAAACAGGGGCTATAAAGAAAAGAAAAGAGACCTGGTGATAGAGGAGTGGTGATGTTGGGGAAGAAGAGAGAGAGCAAAAGAGAATTGATGAGAAGTCGGGTTCCACTCTGATATATCCACTGCCCATCTCTCTACTCCCTTCTCCATGCTTTCACCCTGTCTTCTCTCAGTCTCACGCACTAATCGCATATTGCCTACTTTTATTTCAAATTTATTATAGCGCTAGTTTTTAATCTATAAATAGCTTTGCCTTGATATCCTGTTTGGAACGTGTTATTGAAAAATAGTTTAAATCTAGTTTTATGTTCTTTTTAACAAAAATCCATTTTCTAAATTCAAAATTATGGACTTATTTTGCAATTGTTTTTTCGAATAATTTTTTATTTCTCTATGGCGAAAGAACCAGAAATACACGTATGACAATCAGAAATCGTTTTTTATTTTATGTTTTTAAGAATAAAAATAAAATATTTTCAAAAAAACATTTTTTAATTATTTTATAATTATTTTTCACTTATTTTCTATCTATTATTTTAAGAAATAATTATATAAATATAAAATGATTAAAAATAAGCCATTAGATATAATCATTTTTAAAATATTAAAAATAGATTAAAAATATTTTAGGTTTTTAAAAGTATGTTTGTTTTATAAAATATTATAAAATAATTTTCAGAACTGTTTTTAAATTTTTTTTTTATCAAACAGGGCTTATATTTTGCAAAGTTCTCTTACTATTCATCTTAAAAAACAAGGTGAATTTTAAGAATAAAATTTAGGTATTTTTAAATGTTATAATATGTGGAAAATTTTTATATTATATCAGTGCATAGTGTTTTCATACCCAATAAATAAATAAAATTATGTTTTTTATATTTGAGTTAAATAGCAAAATTTTGTTTCAAAAAATACAGGATGAATTTTTAATAATTATTCTCAAATATTGAGATTTTTATGTAATAAAGATATGAGAAATTTCAAATTTGAATAACTAATTAAGAATTGTTTGGCCAGACTTTTAAAAAACTCTTTCAACACAAAAAAAGGTCTTTTTAAAAAGGAAAAAGATGCTTGATAAAATTAAAAAAACACTTTTAAGAATTTCACAAATTATTTAAAATGTTTTTTGAAAAAAATATTTGATCCACGTTTGAAAACGCTTTTACTAAAAATACTTTGAAACAAGAAACACTGCAAACCCACCTCAAATGTAATAATGTTATATTTGGACATCAATCACATACGCATCAGCCAAACGCATCCTTGGAATAAAAAGATTTGTGGGAGTTATCATCCTATTTAGATGGGGGGTCAGGGCCAATGGCCAATGGCCGGGAGGCACGTCTCATTAGTCATCTCCTCTGTTCACTAAAAACAGACGCATACCAGTCCATTTTAGGACTCAACAAAGACTCAGCCTCATTGTTTTAGGTGGCCGCATGGGGCCAATACCGTAGCTTTCATTACCCCAACTGCTTTGCCATCACGGCATTTCAAAGATTAATTATAGAAAAAGGGGAAGACCCCACCAGAGTTTTCATACTATTTTGGAAATGGTGGTTGCCTCTTTATTCCTGTATAAAATGCTGCATTGCCCTTCCAATTCCATAATCTCAATCACTAGCTTCTAATTACCACGCCCCCCATAAGGACGTCCAAATGACCAAGTATGTGAAGCTCCGTAAGTGCAAGCTCAGCCAGGATGACCCCTGCTCGCCACCACCGGACTCCGGTGATCACCCGCCTCCAATTACGCGTGCTAGTCCACACGGTGGTGATGGTGGTGGTGGTGGTGGTGGTGACACCCATAAGGTGAGGAGACTTGTGGAAGCCATGCACAAGGTCATAATGAATAGGGAGCAGCGGCGGTGGCGGAAGGTAGGCGGGGATGGGTTTTCCGACGACTTTGAGAAGGTCGATGGTGGGAAGCAGCAGGGGCCTAGCTAAATGGCTTAAGAAGTTGTATCATGTGGTGCATGCTCTGTTTCAAAATTTAATAACATCATTCACCTCTTTTTTCCAACTTATTATTTTTCTTTCTTGTCTTTTTTAAACGTGGATTAATCATAAATGAATTCTTTAGCAGAACTTGCTATTCATGCTGATCAATTTGAAAGCAACGTACACATTTTTTTAAAATTTTCTTGAGTTCAACTTAAAATTTTAATACTAGACATCCTTAGACCAACTTGTAAGATGAAACAAATGGGGTTAGTTAACAAATCCAATGCAGAAAATGATGATCTAATGTGATCATGGATATAATATTGAACAACAATAGGTAATGATATGATATGTTATGGTATATAGAATTTTATCAAACACTTGATGGGACTACAATATCAAAACTATATAACTCATGTATCAAATAGTTTAGTGCCTTCAACTTGGTCTATATGTACTTCTTGATACCATCTCCTCAAAATGCCTGAGTTATATCTTCTTACTCTACCCCATGATGCAATGATTGTATCTTCAAAAACCACTTGATCAAAACCATTTTATGATAGTAGGTGGTGCTTTCTTTTCTTCCACTCTTCCTTGATCAACATTCTCATAGAATGGTTTTAGAAAACTTACAAGGAATTTGGGGTGTATTTTCTTTCAATGGATTTTGCAACTTCACTCTTTAAGCAACTTGTCCTACCCTTTTCATCATCTCAATAGGGTCATCATACTTTGAAATTAGGCTATGCCGCATTGTCTTACTACTTTCTTCTTCTATATATTTGGGTGCTAATTTGGGAAAACCCTCTTCCTTGAAACTCTAGGTCTTGTGCCCTCGTTAACTTTACTTTTTCATCTTTTTTGGGAGTCCAACTACAGTATGAAGTTTCATTATTTGCATTATAAAATCATTTATTTATATCCTTATATCTAAATCTTATTCATTTGTATATTCATATAATAATCTAAATTTCATCTCACATATTCAAATGTCCGAATTCGTTATTTACAGTTTCCACTATGACACCATGGTATTTTCCCTTTCTTACCGTTTTTTCCTTTTTGTCCTTTGCTTTATCGAGCTTCTCTTTGCTAGACCTTGCAAACCTATTGTTTGTAGGACATCTATTATCACCCGTCTTCTCTTGGCTACTTCTAATGGCATTGATGGTTATTGCCCTATAGCAATCTCAAAGGGAAATAGACTAATTTGCATTAAGTTTGAAAAATTCTGATGTTAATTTGAATAATTTTTTTTAGTTTACAAAGACTTTTATTTAATAAATCCAATGCATTTAAGTTTTGTTTAATTTGAAATTCATGCATGTATTAACACTTCTTCAAAGATGCATTGCCCCATATGTTCATATATGTACTTTTCCAATTATTAAGTAAAATATTGTACTTGCTCAATAAATTTGCAAACTTTTTTCAATTTTGTCATTAAGCAAATGAGTTATGAATCAAACAATTCTTAATGAGTGGATTCATTAACAAGTCTACTATTTTTCTTTAAAATAATTTATATTAAAAAGACTAATTTAATATCATAATTTCTCAAACCAAAACTAGTTCAAAATGATTATGTAAATTTTTCTTTACATATAATAATTTTTGACAAATTTTTTAACTAGGCAAAGTGACTTTAAATCCTATGAGACATATTTTTTTAATGATTTTAATAGTTTTTAAAAATAATTTGGAACTCAAAATTATACCAATTATATATTACAAAAAGAGCAAATCAATCTACAATACTGTGATACTAATTGAGGAGTATATATATATATATATATTAAAGAAATTAGTTTATTTGCATATTTTAAAAGTAAATTTTATTTATTATAATAATTATTTTAAATAAAAATATTATTATTACTAATCATTTATCAAAATATTATTATTTATTTTAAAAAGTAAATACAATTAATGGATTTATTAAATATTTATATCATGATTCATTTTTAAAATTTTCTAACATCCTGACTCATTTTTAGTGAAAAAAATTGGTCACTATTGGCCCTTCTTAATCGTCGGCCACCAACTATTCATTGTTCTCAGAATCTCAAAATTGGTCATCAAGGAAAGTATATGCCTTGTTGAAAAATGGGATTGGGTCCAATTCCCAAGTTGAGTCCTTCTTTTCATCAAGGTAAAGGCCCTCCAAACAGTGATCGTGGGCGTTTCCTTGTTTTCCTCAACTGGGTTCGTCTTGTTTTCCACTTTCTTGAATATTTTCTTTTGTGATTTCATCAAATAATCTGCGTATTCTGTAATTATCCGCCTTCTATGCTTGCAGGCACAACAACCCAACAATTGTGGAACCCTCTTTAGTAATTTGAAGGGGCTACTTGTTCTTGTTGTTTTTGGTTTCAGTGTTGAATATTGCATCTGGGTGTGAACAGTGAAGCTGCGATGGGTGTGGGAATATCAGTTTTGATAGGATTGAAGGCGACAGCGATGTTCTTTTTGTTTGCATCCCTTAGAATCTATGGTTTCACATTTTTATCCATGCCCTTTTTGTATGCTTCTCTAGTTTCTTTATTAGTATCCATAGCTGCTCACCCCTCGATCAATCTCCCCATGCTTCTGGGGAAGAACCAGATGGGAGTTTTCCCATCTGGGCAATTATTATGTTCAGTCCATTTTTGTATTTTGTTCGATTGTTTTCCATTCTGCGAAGATTCAGTAATAGGGAAGAGCCTTATACCGAAATTTATGAGGGTATCTATGTTGGAGGGTGGCCTTCTTCGCCTGATAATTTGCCACCCGGTGACCCTGCCATTGTGGATTGCACTTGTGAGTTTCCCAGGGCTTCGCATTCTGTGGGGAATGCTTATCTTGCGTTCCAACTGGGACACGAGGTCTCCTCAACCTTCTGAAATTGAAATGGCTGTTCGATGGGCTTGTCGAAAGAGAGAGCAGAAAAGGCCTATCTTGTTCATTGTGCATATGGTATGATATGAACATTCCTTAACTGGTGAAACATACTTGTTTTATAGTGTAATTTTTGTTGGTGCTTTTATCTTGGTTTGGGTGCCACTCATATACAACTTGAATTGCTGGTAAAGAATCATATAAATTTGCAATACTACTTGTATCGGGGAAATCTAGGTGATGGTGGTGAGGCTCTCCTGTTAGATTTTTCACTTGAAATAGAGATGTGATAATTAACCCAAAAGGTCAATTTCATCTTAATTTAAAAAAAAAAAGAAGGAAAAACAAAAACCTCAATTGCATTAAGCCTCGATTCTCAACTTGGATCACATCACTTGTTATTGGTGAAGACATTGGCCATTCTTACTCATTATCTTAATATTTAAGCTGATACTTTTGCCTCATCTTGTGATCTTTTTCCTCATCTTAATATCTATCCTTTCATTTCTAATTCTCCATTTTTCTCCTGCCACTGCTGCATAACATCATGATTTATTATATACTAATGTTGTAGACATTTTTGTTTGATTACCTCATATTCTGAGCATGAAGCATGACTATTCTTGTTATTATCTTATGAGTTATGGTATGTATCTCAACCTTTGAAGCATCTCTATGCATACATCCCTACTTTAAATTTATGAGCAATGCCCTCTTTGATTTCCCCTTTCAACTAGATAATGTGAATTGTTTTGTCTTGGGAATCTTATAGGCGTTAAAATTTTGACCCTTTGCTTTTTACTCTTAACTTTACTTTACTTAGGCTGGATATATGTTATGTTAACCTGCTCTGTCTTAAACCATTTTTTCTTTCATTTTGAAGCGTCTCATTATTGCTGAAGTCAGCAAGGTGTTTTCTTGGTGGGAACTAGGAGCTAGTGATCCGTTTTTTGACTAAGTGACAACTAGACCAGGAAAACAATTAGCACCTAAACAGTCATCTGTTACTATTGCTTAGCTAGATAGGTCCTTAGGCACTTTGGTATGACATGTAGGCTATTTATAGTTCCTCTGAAACTATTTTTGCTTATGATATTGGCCAAAAGGGAATGGAGGAAATCAAGTTGATTTGGCTGCTGGTAAATTGCAATTCTTTTTTGTTTTCCCTGACTCCTCCTTCTGGTCCTGTTCCTTTGTCACATGCCTTTTTCTTTGGACCCAACAATCCTACTGGCCTCAGTAGGTCTCTTGAACCCAGTACTATCTCTCATCCCAAGTCCAACCCTCACCTAAAGGCCTTTGAGAACTTGGCTTCTGTCTCCTCTTGGTATTCCTACTGCTGAACCTATCACAGATTCAGTGGATCCCAAATCCCATTCTTGTGATTCTTTCCCTAGGTTGGATATGCAACAGAATGAGGAATCATTTAATAGTGAAATTTGGGATTATTAAAAGCATATTAGTAGCTATGGAGCTTAGTTAAATGAGCTCCAACAGTTTTTCAACTGGTATGAATTAACTTAGACCCATCAGCCTAGTTAAAAGTTTGTAGTTAGATCATAGCCAAGGTCCTCACTAAATGTATTCTAGGAGTGCTCCATGATGCTATTTCTTATTTCCAAGGAGCTTATGCTAATGGGAGACAAATTCTGGATTTCAGTTGACTTGCAATTAATTATCAAGGAGAAAAGGTGGTTTAAGAAGGAAAAAGTGTTTGCTAAAATGGACTTTGAGAGCTTATGACCATGTCAAGTGGGATTTTTGGACCATACTCTAGTTCACATATTTCTGGTTATAGATGACATAGTTGAATGTGGGGTTGCCTCACTGCCAAATTTGCAGTGTTTATTAATAGGAGGGTGGGTTTGGGTTGAGGCTTCCAGAGTGGTTTGGCAAGAAGATTCTTTGTTTCTCTTTTTCTTACCCTTGTGATGGACATTCTTTGTGGCATGGTCCACAAGATTGAAAGCTTAGGTTTTGAGAGGGTTTGAAGTCAAGAGTGAGTGAATAAATGTGTTGTTTCTCCATGTTGAATGATTAATTTTCCTAAAATTTTAAGCTTGTAAAATTAGGTTATAATAGATATCATGCTTTCAACACTTCCCTCACGTGTAGCTCTTTTTTTAGGTGTACATGTGGGCTTAATAATTGGGGAAATAAACTTACAGTAGTAAGGTTTTGAACACAAAACCTTCGACCAAATTGCTAGTAAATTGGGGAAATAAACTTACAGTGGTGAGGTTGAGACCATGACCTCTACCAAATAAAGCTTTGATACCATTATATTCTTAGATTGGGTTTTGACCATCTCATTTGAAAATCAATTCGTATCTAGTGAGGATAGACTAAGCTGTTTATAGCATTTGACCACCATCATTTAGAAGACTCATCCCTGGGTTTAAGAGTGACATTGTTGCACCCCAACAATCCTTCCCCCAACATAATGCTTTTGTGGCCCAAACCTATGACCCTGTCTTTAATACCAATTTGTGGAACATTGGGAAAATGGAATTAACTTATGATTTGGATTTTAGGAGATAGAACAAAGTAGTATGAGAGTAGTTGTCAATGAAGGTAACAAACGATCTAGAACTCGAAATGTTTAGAATTTTAGAGGGTCATCAAACATCAGTATGCGTTAAACTAAAAGGAGATGTTTCCTTTTTATTTCTTATTGGAAAAGGCACATGATGGTGTTCTACAACTCACAAACCTCACTATGAAAATCATGAGATTTAGTTTTGCCAAACAATGTGGGAAACAATTTTTCCTAAAGAAAGAAAGGTGGGTGCCTCAACTGTTTGTGCAATAGCGATATTTGATCAACTTTTGAGGTATTGTTAGTGGTAACAAGAGCTTGTGGGATAGAATCATCAATCTTCCAATGTGTATTAAAGTAGTAGAGTCCACCTTTCCTCTCACCATGCCCAATCATCCTCCTTGTTATCTGGTGATTAAAAAGGCCATGTGAAGGGGTAAATGTTACAAATCAATTCATGTCTTTAATGATTTTATTGACAAACAAGAATTACAAGACTAGTTTGGAATATGTAACACAGTTTGCAAGGTTAGAGGAGTGATGGAGGCTATGCCTTGACAATTATGGAAGAAAAAGTTCCATCAACAACTTACTTTCGACCTACCTGAAAGTATTGTGTAATGGAAAAAAAAAATTGAAGTAACTTGTCATACGATCAGTAGCATTGGAATCAATGATTCAAGTGCCTGATAAACAATCCTTGAGGCACTTAAAGCTTCAATATTACTTGTTTAGACAAAAGAACATAAGTAGTATTTGTAGTAGGAATTTGGCCATGGGTTTCAATCTGGTTGAGAAGTGTTTTCATCTTTTCATAATGCTCCTTGCTTAGTAAAACAGTTTCTATGTGCTGGTAATGATCTAATCCAGCCATAAGCTTTGCAGATTGCAGTTTATTGTAATATTCAGTCATAGGCCAACTTCCCTTCTTAGTAGCATGAATTTGACATTTCAACTTATATACTTGTGTCATTATTCCAATCTTGGAATAAGTTTGATTGACAGCATCCCAAGTCTCTTTGGCGGTGGAGAGAAACAAGCATGTTTGGTTAATCTGGCTGCATGAAGTCAGGTTTTGATTTGGCACCCTTGATGTTACCTATCTTCCCTCCAATCAAAAAAAGATGTTACCTATCTTCCTTTATTTTAATGAAAAGTTGGCTGATTGGGATCATTGCAGGAAATTCTGGCCAATGAGCTTTGATTGGTGATTTGGTGTAGGGCTGTCTTTGTGAATGGTAGATGAACATGTAAGGTTTGGAGTGTAGGAGGGATTGAATCGTAGGGCTGTTTGAGAGAATGGTGTTTTTAATAGTTTCAGAGATTTTGGGGAAATCACAACAACATTTTTTGTTTCTTGGAGAAAACAAGAGATAACCTCAAGGGAATTATAATGAGGAATTAAGTTACCAACAATTAGGCTGGTTGAAAAAAAAGGAACCTAGTTATATCTATGAAGGCTATATGTGGCTAAGCAATGAAGGCTTTATGGATCTTGGCAATGCTAGACTTTCTGTTTTGATAACATGATGAACAACCAATTCTCCTAAAGGCTTAAGACCGTAGGATTGAGTTCACAATGTATATCATGTTCTCTAACACTCCAATTTGCAAATGATACTATTTTTTTGTTTGTTTCTAGATCTCCCATATGAAACTCATTTGAGAATGTTTGTCTTGGTCTCAAGCTTGCCTCAAGGTAAAGATAAGAAGAGCTCACCATTGGGAGTTATCCTCAATTAGAATTGAGTAAGTCATTTAGCCTTCCCTCTAGGTTGTGAACTAGGGATTAACCTGCTGACTACCTTGGCACTCCCTGGGGAGGCAACCTTAGAGTGTCTTCTTTTTTGAAGCCTATTATTGACAAAGCGTTTAAGTGTCTAGTTGGTTACAAGAAAACCTATCTTTTGTTCAGAGGTAGAATCATCGCATCCACTCTAGTCTTGCTCAATTTCAACCTATTTTCTCTCCCTTTCAGAATTTCATCTTCCATGGTTGCTGGCATTTGGAAAATTCAGCGGAATTTTTTGATTTGGACATTGAATTTTATTCAATGGGGAGTGGTGTGCAAGACTAAGGTCAGTATTTGTGGTTGGGGAGAAATTTCAATCATAAGTCTTCATGGTTAAGTGGTCGAGGAGATTCCTTAGGGTGCAAGACTAAGGCTCAGGGAGTTGTGGTTGGGGGAGAAACTTCAATCCATTGAGTCTTCAAGGTTAAGTGGTCGAGGATATTCCTTAGGGTGCAAGCCTCTCTTTGGCATTTTGTTATTGAGAGTAATCTGGGTTGTGGGCTAATGGTTGTGATGCCTATAATGGGTCAGAGTTCATATCAAAGACTAAACAGATATTTCATATGGGTATTGGGTCTTTCTTCATCTTTTCCAATTCGATGTTGACATAGATCTAGGATTAGATTATAGGAGGATCATGATGTGGAGATCATCCTCTTTGTTCATAGCCTTGACTTTATGCTCTTGGGAAGTGTAGTAACTGCCATATTTTCCCATTTGTTTCTTCCCACTAATTCTCCTCATGACATTTTGATTTTTATGAAAACCTCAGCATGAAATTGTTGATCTTGATGCCTCTTTCATCACTTGAGAATACTGTCTTATTCTCACTTTCCTTGGATAAGAGACAAATTGGGCTTGGATGGGGTAGGTCTATTTCTCCTAAATCCTTCTTTGTTTTCCTCTCTAAAATAAAAATTCAATTATTTTTCCACCGGCCAAATTAAAGTTGGAATTCTAAATCTCTCCTGAAGTTCAAGCCTTTGTAGGGCTAGTTACTCATATGAAAGTACAACAACTTGATGGAGCCAAGAGATTGATGCAAGGTGTATAACCCTGATAGATGTGTTCTTAAAGTGGGAGTCACCAAACTGCTTGTTTTTAATTGTCCCCTTTGTGCATGTTGTGGCAATTTATTTTCTCTTTATTAGGTATTCGGTGAGTGACTCCAAAAAAATTATAACATATTTGTTATTTTCTTTAGGGCTTAGGTGGGTGTTCTAGAGTAACTTACTTTTGACATTGCACCTTGCTTACCATACTGTAGCTTATCTAGCTGGAGAGGAATGCTGGGATATTTAAGAATAGACATAGACCTTTAACAGAGTTGTGGGAAGTAATATGCTTCTTGACTTATTTTGGGTATTATGTATAACGAAGGAGCTTGCATGCATTCCAATTTAGTCTGATCTGTTTGGAGTAGGTGCCAGTCTGATTGCCCTTATCACAGAGTGTAGGGGTATTAATGGTCACTGCTGTCGATTTTTGCTGAGGTAGATTTGAGCCTTTGTTTAGGGTCCTTTTCCTTTTCAAAGCATATTCACATCCTTCTTTGTATTTTTTCCTTTAATTTAAATAATGTTTCTCTTTTCCATATCCCAAAAGGCCAAGCTTATGCCACTTTAACGTTGCTTATATGAGATTTCTTTTATTTGACCTTCCAAATTCTTGTATTTAGGATTTCAGTTCTATGTCAACAGAACCACCACTTTTGAAATTCATCCATAATCTTTGAGCATGAACCCTGAAGCAAGAAAGCTCCTTTGTCATTTTGGTTGAAGCAGGCTGTTGTAACTTGGACTTGTTTAATGTCACAATCCCATATGCTGTCAGTATCCATAGAAGCAACTAAGAATGATTTCATTTGAAATTTAGAATCCATTATGTTTAGTTATCGTTCATATTGCTGCTTACTACTTTCTTGCTAGCGTTCTCACACATGTTTGTCTTTTGCCAAATAGATTTCCACATTTTGATCCTTTTATGTTTTCTTTAGGTCATGGAAGAAGTGTTTGTGTGATGTGCGCACTATTAGTCGCTCTGGGCGTGGCAGAAGATTGGAAAAACGCTGAGAAGTTAATCAGAGAAAAACGACCTTATATTCAAATGAATGCCCTCCATCGCAAAGCCTTGGAAGAATGGTCGAAACACCGGCTGTCTTCTCCTAAAAGGAACGAGGAAATGGATGTAAGTTGTGTAATTAGGTCTAATGCTTCTGGAGGATCAATCAGATAGGTCAGAAAAGAAAAGTGAGTGACACTCTTAGTTGTATTTCCTCATAATGACTTCGACTACCATTATTACTTGCTTCATTGTATTATTCCAAACTGCTTGATATATAATAAAGAGAATGATGATGTTCCCAGTTCCTGTGTGATTGTGATACAATTTCTCATAAGCTGTATAGCCTTAAAACTAATAGAATACATAGACCTACAACTCTAGAGCAGTGTTGACTTCATCAAAATTACCAAGGTCTTCGTTTCTATATTGTTCCTGAGCTCAAAACAAAGCTTAAACAACCATAAGAAATGGATTGAAAACCTGTAACTTGAGGAATTTCAGGATCCTTGTTCTGTCCTTTGATGATATGATCAATGGGGAACTGTCGAATTTGACTCCTTCTCAATGAGGCACACTCTACAATACCTATACCTCTTTGTCTTAGGCATTGCATGTACATTAATGAGTAGATTAAAAATATGGTTCGAAATAATTATTATAAATAATCTAAATTACCTCAAAAACTTTAGAAATAGGTTCTCATACCCGGGTTGCTAATGACACGTCAAATTTAGAGATTAGAAAAGTTTTTCGTAAAATTGTTGATCAAATGGTCAAAATGAATGGTAAAGGCCTATGTTAATATTTTATTGGAAGAAATCTTCTAAAAGTTGGTCAAAAGTCAATAGTTTAAAATTTTTATCATGTTTGACTTAAAAAGTGGAAATTTAGAAAATTAAATTTAAATTTGGATAAAAATTTAGTTGAATAGATTTTAAAATTTTGAATATTAAGTATATTTTGGAGAATTATTTGCAATTATTATTAGGTACTTACCAAGACCTAGTGAAAAAAACTAGTGCCGGAATTATTATAATGAATTGTTAAAAGATAAATTGAATTTAAAATTATAACGAATTAATTAGTTTTTATAATTGAAATTAATAATTTTGGTTTTGGAGCATTAATTAAGTTGGTAAAAATATAAGTATATGATTAGAAATTAATTTTTTATGAAATAGGACATTTAATTTAGAAAACTAAAATCAATAGTTAGAATATAAATATATATAATATAAATTTAATTTTCGGGGAATTGAAATATGTTTAGGAATATGTACAAAAAAAAATAATATGGAGTAGTTGTGAAATAATAAATAATAATAATTAATAATAATAATAGGGAATAAGTTGTAAGGAAAAAAAGAGAGAAAAAAAAAGAAAGTAAATGTGAGAGAAAAAATAAGCCGTTGCCAAAAAAATATTAAACAGGTGGGAAAGGTACCATAAAAAAAAGAAAAGAACAAAAAACAGAAGGAGGAAAGGTGCTATAGAGTTGGGTTTTTGAATCCTAATAAGGTGGGTCTGTTTTTGAAATTCTAATTTAATCTATTTTAGTAAAATTTTTGTGGATATTATTATAAAAAACACCACATAAGGCTAAATTAACTTTTTCACACACAATATAGGTCTTTAAAATCCAACTAATTTTTCTTCATTAGCAAGTAAGTATATAAATTACTAGAGCTTATTTTGGTACCATATAATCCATTACATTCCCAAAATGTAGCAAAAAAATAAAGCTAAATATATACTCCCCTCAACATTTTAGGATAGGTCAATGCTGGGTCGGGTCATGAGGTGGGAACTGGGCTTGGAGAAATGTCATCATCTCTTCATGCTATTGGATACCGACATTGAAATCCTCCTGAAACCTATCAAATGGCCATGTCAATTGTGTAGGAAGAGTGTAAATAATTTTTATTTTATTTTATTTTGGGAAGAGTCCTATTAAGAATTAATTTATTTTATTTTATTATATTAGTCTTATATTTTTGGGAAGAGTCCTATTGAGATTGTGCTAGTGGAGTCTCATTCTTTTATAAGTAGAATCCCCTTCCACTTTGAGTCATGTTCAGATTACAAGTAGAGTCCCATTGGGACTATATTAGTGGCCTATAAAGTAGGTCACCCTTCACTCTCTAAATACGAATACCAATTTTCATAAAATTTTTTAGAGAATTTTTTAAAGAGTTTTTCAAAGGGTCTTTTCATACATCTATCTAGAGGAATTTTTTTCAAAACCTGAGCTGTACACATCTCGCTTATAGAGTGCACCCAAGGCGAGATCTGGCTGTTGAATCTTGGAAGTAGACCACTGGTACACTAGTACACTACGTTCGTTTTTTGAGGAGGGTGGATCTATTTCAAGGACAGTGTTTGTCACGCCTCAACTGATAAATTTTTCTTCTTATTAATTATGTTCTTTGTTTGTGTCTTTTGGGCGTCATTTGTTTCCATACCCTTAAATCCAAAATCTTGAAATATATCCAAATGGAAGCTTTTCTAGTTCACACTGACCTGACACCTCTAAAATTGATCTCTTTAATGGGACATTCTTTAAGAGATGACATGAAAGGGTTTTCTTTGCAATTGATGTAGTGAACTTGGGACACATTTTGACTGACCCAAAATCAAAAGATGGTTCTCATCTGTTACCAACCTAGGAAACTGGAAATAAACAAGTTAGACATGTTATTCTGAGTACCTTTCTAATGAACTTTTTGATATTTATTGTCAATTTAAAGTTTCAAAAGAATTTGGGATGCAATGAATAAAAAATATATTTTGGAAGATGCAGAAACTCATAAATATTCCATAGGGAATTTTAGAAATTTCCAAATGACCAAGGATAAAGATGTATTATCTCAAATCCATGACTATCACTTGTGGATTAATGACTTAGCTATTGAAGACATTAAATTACCCGAACCTTTTGTGGCTGGTTATTTAGTAGAGACTTTTCCAGAGTCTTAGAAAGACTAAAAAAATAACATGAAAAATAAAAGGAAACAAATATCCCTAGAGGATGTCATAATCCATATTAGGATTGAGGAACAAAACCAAAATAGGGACAATGTTGAGAAAACTAAGGAGTTGTCTTCTAAGGCTAATGTTGTAGAAGAAAAACCTAAACCCAAAAACAATAGGTCCAAGAAACAAAACTCTAGGACTAAGCCCAATGCATCAAACAAGGTACAAAACTCAACTATTAAAAAACGGGGTAATTGCTTTGTCTTGGCAAGTCTGGACATTATGCAGCTCAAAGTCGCCACAGGAAGAGAATTGAGAAGTCCAATTCAAAGGCAAAATTTGGCAGAGACAGAGGTGATCACAACAGTAATCTCCTCTGAGGTGAGCATGGTCACCAATATGAAGGACTAGGTGGTAGACTCTGGGGCTACCAGGCACATATGTGGGAAAGTAAAAAAAGTGCAATTTACTTTCTATTACCGCTATTAAAGGAAAGTGAGAAAAGAACCCAAGTAGTTCATGGGGTGATTCGAGATCTACTCCAGTGAATTGGCAAAAGGGAACAGTTTCTCATTCAAAGGCTAACCTTGGAAAAAAGTGCTTGCCCTCAGTGATGACTCTTGTGATATTTGGCATGGTAGACTAGGACATGTGAACTTTTCGTATATGAAGAAAATGGTTGAATTGAGTTTAATCCCTAAACTGTCCTTAGAAAATCATGGAAAATGTGAATCTTGTGTAGAATCTAAAACCACAAAGAAATCTTGCAAATCAATTGAAAGAGAATCAGATCTACTAAGTTTAATATATAGTGACTTAGGAGACCTAAAAAATACGATGACTAGAGGTGGTAAACGATTCTACATAACTTTCATAGATGAATACTCAAGGTATACAAGGGTATATCTTTTGAGAAACAAAGATGAAGCAAAAGATGCTTTCATCAAGTACTAAAATGAAGTAGAGTATGAGTTCAACCCTTTATTGTTTTTGTGAAAATCATGAGATCATTCATGAAACTCCTCCTCCTTATTCCCCTGAGTCTAATGGAGTAGTAGAAAGGAAAAATAGGACCTTAAAAGAAATAATGAATGCAATGTTGGTAAGTTCAGGAGTACTCTTGAACTTGTGAGGGGAAGCATCCTATCCGCTTGCCATATTCAAAATAGAATAGCTACAAGAAAACTAGTAAAACATCTTATGAGTTGTGGAAGGTTATGCACCTAATATAGCATACTTGAAAGTGTGGGGGTGTTTAGCTAAAGTTCTTCTTCCTAACCTAAAAAATGAAAACTAGTCCTAAAACCTTTAATGCAATGTTCATTGGCTATGCTGAGAATAGTGCGACATATAGGTTTCTTGTTACTAAGTCAAGAAAACAGTCTTGTAGATGTCAATACTATAATAGAAACAAAGAATGCAGATTTCTTTGAAAACATCTTTCCTATGAAACTAAATGGTGAACAACAAGTTCAAAAATACAAGTAGAGACAAGTCTATTGAACCTTCTGAATTTGAACCTAGAAGAAGTAAAAGAGATAGGAAAGAAATAAACCTTGGAGATGGTTTCTACACCTTCCTAATGGATGACGACCCTAGATCCTACAAAGAAGCTATAACTTCTCCTGATGCACCATTCTGAAAGGAGGCCATTAATAGTGAAATTGAATCAATCATGTATAACCATACATGAGAGTTAGTAGATTTACCTCCTGGTGGCAAGACTATTGGTTGTAAGTGGATCTTTAAAAGAAAGTTAAAACAAGATGGGTCCATAGAGAAGTATAAAGCTCATTTAGTTGCCAAAGGCTTTAAACAAAGAAATAATATAGATTACTTTGACACCTTGCCTCTGTGACTAGAATAACATCAATTAGAGTATTGACTGCTCTAGCTTCCATTCATAATTGGTGATACACCAAATGGATGTTAAGACTACATTCTTGAATGGGGATTGGAAGAGGAAATTTATATGAAACAACCTGAGGGTTGTGTAGTTCCAAGAAAGGAGAAAAAGTTGTGTAAGTTGGTTAAATCACTATATGGGTTAAAACAAGCTCCCAAATAGTGGCACAACAAGTTTGATCATGTGTTAGTAACTAATGGATATTCCATTAATGATGCTGATAAGTGTATCTACAACAAGTATGAGGATAGCACATGTGTAGTTATCTGCCTTTATGTTGATGACATGCTGATCTTTGGAACTAGCCTAGAGGTTATGTGTGAGACCAAGAAATTCCTAGGTTCTAAGTTTGATATGAAAGACCTAGGAGAGGCAGAGGTGATTCTAGGAATTAAAATAAATAGAACACCTAATGGGCTTAAACTTTCTCAAGAGCACTATGTTGAAAAATCCTAAGGAAGTTTGAACACTTGATTGTAAACTAGTGTCAACTCCTTATGATCCCAACTCATAACTGAAGAAAAATAGAGAACATAGTGTTGCCCAAATAGAGTATGCTCAGATCATAGGAACCTAATGTACTTAATCAACTATACTAGACCTGACATTGCTTATGCAGTAGAAATATTGATTCGGTACACCCAAAGTCTAATCAGGACCATTAAACTGTTGTTCGTAGAGTCCTTAAGTATTTAGAGGCACCATTAACTATGGTTGTGCTTTAGTGGATTTCCAAGTATCCTTAAAGATTTATTGATGCAAATTGGATCTCGGATTCAAATGAGATGAAATCCACTAGTGGATATGTTTTCATCCTTAGTGGAAGTGCAGTTTCTTGGAAGTCTGCCAAGAAAACTTGCATTACTTGATTTACTATGGAGGTTGAGTTTATTGCCTTAGAAAAGACAAGTTCTAAGGTTGAGTGGCTTAGAAACCTCTTAGTAGATATCCCTTTATGGACGAGACCATCCCCATTTGTGTCTATGCATTGTGATAGCCAAGTTGTAACTGCTAAGGCTAAGAGTAAAATATTTAATGGGAAAAACAGGCATATACGCCTAAGCACAGTATTGTGCGGTAGCTGCTTGAAACAAGGTTATATCGCTAGAATTTGTGAGGTTAGAGTTGAATTTGGCATATCCTTTGACCAAACCATTAAATAAGAAACTAGTGGAAGAAACATTGAGGGGAATGGGGCTTATGCCTATTATAGAAGTCAAGAGTGGTGGTAACCCAACCTATTAGAATGGCAATTTCATGAAGTAGGTTCATATGGGTAATAACAAATCACTTGTTGACTTGAGGTGCTCTATCAACTCTAATTGTATGAGAGTCTATCCTTATGATGTAGATAGAGTATATTCTGCATTGACTAAGGTTGAGTGTTTACTCTTAATGAATACCATATTCCTTATGGACGGTATGTTTAAAGGTAGAACATACTTGATGGATTCACCATATGAGAGTGGAGGTGGGGTCGCTTCCTATGAGAACTTAGGCAGGTTTTCTAGAGCTCTCATGAATATCTAAGCAGGGTGCATGGCCTATTTGTGCCAACCCATTTTGTACAGATCATAGTAAAGTTGAGAAAACCAGTGTGAATAAAAGTCCCTTGAGTTACATCAAGAAACATTGGTTCATAGAAATTTATTTTCACCGTGTTTTGTGATTCAATACTTATTTGTCCTAAGATTGGTTTATAGCCTTTGGGCACCAGTACTGATGCATTAGATTCTTTTTTCCTAGAAAAAAAAAAAATCACGTTTACACTCTGTGGGGGATTGTAGGAAGAGTGTAAGTAATTTTTATTTTATTTTATTTTTGGGAAGAGTCTTATTGTGGATTATTTTTATTTTATTTTATTCTATTAGTCTTATATTTTTGGGAAGAGTCCTATTGGGATTGTGCTAGTGGAGCCCCATTCCTTTTATAAGTAGAATCACCTTCCATTTTGAGTCATGTTCTGATTACAAGTAGAGTCCCGTTGAGACTGTATTAGTGGCCTATAAAAGCAGGTCACCCCTTACTTTCTAAATACGAATACCAAATTTTCAAAGAATTTTTTAGAGAGTTTTTCAGAGGGCCTTTTCATACGTCTATATGGAGGAATTTTTTCAAAACCTGAGCTGTACAGATCTCACTTACAGAGTGCACCCAAGGCGAGATCTAGCTATTGAATCCTGGAGGTAGACCACTAGTACCCTAATGCACTGAGTTCATCTTTGAGGAGGGTGGATCTATTTCAAGGACAATATTTGTCATGCCTTAGTTGATAAGTTTTTCTTCTTATTAATTATGTTATTTGTTTGTGTCTTTTGGGCTAATCATTTGTTTCCATACCCTTAAATCCAACAAAATGGACATCAATCGTCAAAGCCATTTCCTCCAAACACGTACCAATGGAGCTTATTTTTGTGGTCAAGTTATCCAAAGACTTAGAATCTTTCATATGTGTAGGCACAAGATGTTCAACAAAGGCCTCTGTACTTGCTCTAACTTGAGGGATTGTATGCTCAACTCTTATATTAGAGGCTATCTCAGTTTTCTTTTTTAATTTAGTGCCAATGCCCTATTGGCTACCTCCTCCCTCCATTTTGCAATTCTTATCCTCTTCCTTTGAAATCACCTCTTCCCCCACAAGATCCATAGAAGACTTCCTTCCCCATGTACTATTCGACTTATGCTCAAAGTGCATATAATGAAGGGAGGCGATATTGTAAGTGTCAAACAACTTCAACTTTTTAGTGTTAGTCTCTTAGCGTAAATTAACATTAAATAAAGTCATGATCTTGATGGTAAACATTCCATATAGTAGGACAAAATCTTCACTTTCATGTGTTGGAAAATAATATAACCCATATTAATTTTCTGAACTATTGTCTATCCAAAACACCTTAAAAAATGAAACATCGACCCAATGTCCATCCTTCAAAATGAATATGTAACTGATAATGTGTTGTAGAATTCTACTTAATACAATCAAGTTGTGAGCTGGTGGTCGGTTAGTCATAATGGCTTTGGTATGTTGAAAACCATGAACCTTAGGGCATTTTTTTTATACAAATAAACACAACCTATCATTTGGAATCACTAAAATCCTATAAAGCTCATGAATATCAAACTTATTTCTATACCATTCATGCTTATAATAATAGATCATTCTTCCTGAAATTTCATATTGGAATAGAAACATCTAACTAGCCTTGGATAAACAAACTCTTTTAGGGACACAATAGGTAGTCATCCCATCTGTGGAAAAAGACGATCAAATCTGAAATGACCTAACTCAGAAAAGTTAGTGTTCCTATCCAGAATGACACATATATTGGAGAAATATAAAGAGAATATCCTTGGTAGCTTTGGGTTTCTTAACATGTTGGTATCAAATGTCGCATTTTTCCAAACCTTAGATTCACATTTAACTACTGGTTTCTTATCTTTCCTAGTGTCCTATATTGCTAGAGGTCGTTTGGGTGCCATGGCTATGGATTGTGGGTTAATGGTTTGATTTTCAAGTATTGTGGGTAATGATGTTCATATTGAGGGGTCTTTTAAGCCATGAACAAGATAGGAACTACTGATCCAAGTTCCCTAAGAAAAACGCCTCAATTAGTATAAAGAATGGCATAGAAATCGAAATAGTTGGATGTTTGGATTTCGGCTAGGCATTCTAATGAATAGTCGACCATCGAGCATACCTACTCTCATTCTAGTAGGAGTCTTCCTCATAATATGATTTGGGCCCTCGAATTGCCTTTAGGGCGTATGAGTTAAATGAAATTTCCACATATCATGTAATTTAATATCATGCAATTTACAACGGAAATAATTTATTCATAAACTATGTAATGGAAATAATTTAATTTAATTAGTTACAATGCAAGTCAATTTAGCTTGTCAATAAAATTTACAATGGGAATAATTTATTTACAATGGAAATAATTTACTTGTTTAGAATGCAAGTTAATTTACCTCGTCAATAAAATTTTCAATAGGAGTAATTTATTTACAATGGAAATAATTTACTTGTTTAGAATGCAAGTCAATTTACCTTGTCAATAAAATTTACAATGGGAATAATTTATTTACAATGGAAATAATTTACTTGTTTGGAATGCAAGTTAATTTACCTCATCAATAAAATTTTCAATAGGAGTAATTTATTTATAAACTATGTAATGGAAATAATTTAATTTAATTAGTTACAATGCCAATCAATTTACCTTGTGAATAAAATTTTCAATGGGAATAATTTATTTATAAACTATGTAATGGAAATAATTTAATTACTTACAATGCAAATCAATTTACCATGTGAATGTAAAGAGGGTACAAAAATATTATAGACAATATATGTTAAAAACAACAAAGAAATCACAAAAAATATATTTCAGAATATAACATGTTGCTTAGTAATATATGTCTTTGTCAACAAATGGACATTGTTTCAGAAAAATCAATAAGTTGCAAATACAATTGCCCAAGTACAAAGACCTTCACTTATTTGAATAAGGAATAACCATAATCATGCACTTTAGTTCCAGGTTGTGTATTGTGTACCTTTGCACCATGAACTACTCTTCATAGATTTCTTCATAATGTTGACATTCTTGCACCTGCACATTTAGAAAACCCTATTTTAATATGCATTGGCAGCTAAATTGCCAAACAAATTTTAAAAAAAATTTAAATAATTACAATTTTTACAAACTTTATAAGCGTAAGACAATCTCACTTAACTTATACCTGGAAGTAGGTCAAATGGGTGATTCCATGCATACATGTAGCTAATTTCATTTAACACCTTCTCATAAATATTCTACCAATCATAGAACGACTAACCATACTTAGAATCTCATGAATTTCATCTTCAAGTTCGATGATAAATTCTTTCACTTTCTTTTTCTCCATGTCCTTTACTACCAACACTACATAATAAATTAAAAATAATATTATTTTGTAATTCTAATCCATAATTTGAGGACATCAAAATATTATACAGTGTAATACTAGTGTAACTTAGAATTGATAGAATTTAAAAATTAGTGTACCCTCCAAATTTTACATTCTTCCCCAATTTTAGTAATATTTTTTTTTCAAAATAATATAAAAAAATTAATAATATAATATTAATTTATAATTTTTAACTATTAGAAAAATTAGGCTAATCCATTCTAAGGTAATCATCGTAGAGAGGGGGTTGTTGAAATCCGTGCAACGATTAATGGCGAAAAATTGAAAAACGAGAAAGAAGAACACGCAATTTAACGTGGTTCGGCTAATTGCCCAAGTCTACGAGAACAGGGAAGAGGATATTCACTATATTAAAATTAGGGTTACATAAAAAGGGTATTTGTACTAACCCTTGGGTAATGAGATTCCAAAAATACCCCTGAACTGTACAGTAGGGGCGTTGCCCCCACACCCTCCCAACCTATCATTTGCCCACAACAATAGAAGTACAAGCCTGAATGGCAAATGTTGTCACTTTGTTTCGTTCCACTCCACTTTGCTTTGATATTTGCCTATTTGTCTCCATATGCCTTTCGCTTAAATATGAGCCACATACTATAACATGGGTGAATAGGGTGATGGTCTCTTTTTGAAAATTTTTATTATGTGAATGCAATAAACAATTATATACAAATGTATAATAAAAACAATATAAAAACAATTGCATATAAAGTAAGGGAAGTAGGGAAAAGAAAATGAAAATACAAGATTTTATAGTGGTTCAACATAACCTGCCCTACACCTACTCTTCTCTAGCTTCAATCCCAAGCTTGAAGTTCCACTAATTCAAGGCTTCCTATACAAGCTTTCAAACAATGCAATTAGATTATGGATCCAATCAACCATCTTGGACTTTTGGCTCCAAGTATCCTTTACAATCCTTAAGAGATACCTCATTCTTGAACAACCCCTCAAGTGATACCCCATACTTGAGAATCCATAAGTGATACCTCACACTTAGATTCTTCCTCTCAAAGATTTACAAATGAAGATAATAAATGATCTCACTAAATCCTAATACAAAACTTTAGGCTCAAATGATACAAGAAAAACTAGTATTGAAACGTACACTAATGATATGCAAGTTTTAGAATAATGGTGTATTAAAAAATTCTCTTCCAAGGCTTAAATATATTCAAAAAAGGTTTAGGAAAGTTAAGCTTTTGAAACAATGAAGATTGAAGCCTTTTTATAGAGGAAAATGCAAAACTAGCCGTTAAAGGTTTGACTGGTCGAGTTGGGGTTTGACCGATTGACTAGCCGTTAGCATTTAATGCTTGGCAGGTGACCGTTGGACCTCAACCATCCCTTGACTGGACTTCGATCGGTTGAGGTTTAACCTTGACCAACTGAACAAACGTTTTGGAAGAGAAAGAAGAGTTTTGCCTCCCTCGACTGGTTGAGCTAGGTGTCGACTAGTTCTTTATTTAGTTCAACTGGTTGATCCGTTTTTGGCTCAACAACCATCATTTTCAACTTAAAACATTTTAAACAAGTTTGGAAAATATTTGACACAAGGTTTTAGTTGAAAATAAGAAATCATCCAATTTTAAAAGATTTAAAACAAAATAATTCTTAGATGATTTTGGTGCATAAATAAAGAAATGCATAAAAAACCTAATGCACTAACAACCTTACAAAGAGATCCTATGAAGCTTAGGTCTTGAAAAACACTTCTCTTTGGGGTCTTTTTCTTATTAATTTCTCTTTGACTTGATTTTGTCTTTGGGATTGTCACTTTGAAAATCTTCTTACCAAATCACACTTGAAATATAATCATTAGTTTAAAACCTTGTCTTGTTATCATCAAAACCGAAATTAACCAAACCTTGGTTTCACATTAACAATATTAATTTGTTAAAAATAAAATAGCAACTTTAATTTCTCCATGTTCCTACAATATGAGGATTGTTTTTTTTAATTTATGAATTATTTGTTCACTTCAAATTATTGATTGAAATTTTGTGAATAAATTATAAGATTATAAATGATTGTTTGGACATTGGTTTGCTACAGTTTGGTATAATATTCCGTTTAAACAAATTGACCCCAATTCTCTCTCTAATTTGTGTGTGTGTGCACACACGTGCCCTTAAAGCTAGGGGTTTTATCTAAACTTGATAATTGATATCACATGCATACACAATTGTCTGCCTTTGATGAGAACCCCAACGCCTTTGTATCAAGATTGGTAACACACATTTCTTTGAATTAGGTTTTCGAACTTTTAGTATTATCGAAGAACCTAGTCACAAGGTAGTGAGACTCTGAGGATTAGGTGATTCACAAGTAATAGGCTTTCTTATCACCATTGAATTAACCATAGATATGTCAAGACCTATGATTACATCTCATATTTTCTTTAAATGCTATTATGACTATTCTATACTAATTTCTATTTACTAAATTTATTATATGATATGTTTTAGAACTATCTATGATGTAGATTGGTCATCTTAACACTTTTATATCATGACTGTTCAATTGATCTTGTAGATTTAATGTTTTTCGGGTGAAGACTTTAGTACAATAGTTTCAAAAAGCAAGTCACTATACATCTAGCTCAATTGATTTCCTTAATAGACCTTCATCTAGCTCTTGCTTTTCTTGATGGACTCGTGGGACATATAGTCTATTTCTATTATGTATTTTAGTTCAATAATTTAGATGTTTTGAGCCTTGTGACTCATCTTGTAAACATTTGCTTCCGCTAGCAATTTCTCTTGTTGTTGATGTTGTTGTTGTTATTATTATTATATTAGTAGCATTTAGCTATATTACATCTTTTTTCTACTTTGGATTTATTTTTGTTAAGATGGTGATTCCACTTTAAATTCATATTTTTGTTAAGATGATGATATATGACATATTTATAAATGTTGTAATATATGATGAACAATACTTTTTTCAAAAAGCGAATTGGTGTGATAAAATAACTATTGTCATCACCTAATTCATATCTTAATGTCATCCACATTATCATTGTATTTAACATTTCAATTATTCTTTTATAAGAGAGGTCCAAAGTGTAGAGTCAAGATGGATAAAAGGTTAGATAAATGTCCTACCTAATCATATCTTTTTGCCTTATTCAATTCAATGATCCTAGGCCTTTTCTTTTTTGACCAAAGATATTGTGTTCAATATATTTTCTAGAAGAATTACATCCAACTCTAATATCCTCCCACACCTATATAATTTTGTAATATATTTTCATTTACTTGTTAAAATATGATGCAAAAGGAATTCACATTAAATAATCAAATCTTAAAATGAATAATTATTGGATTATGAACCTAACTTGGTAAGTTGTTTAGTGTCTAAAATATTCTCAATGATGGATGCAAAATTGATTATATAACCAAACTAGAAAGCATTCAATTCAGCTTCTTAAGAAAAAAAACAATAATATGCAACAACCTCAATCCATTTTTTAAAGCATAAAAACAAAAATAAATGGCTTTTTGAGTAAATGAGAACTAGCAATATTATTCTAACTAGATTATAGGAGTTCATAATCATCACACAATTAATAATGTTTTCTTGAGCAATCCACACCTTCTCCATGGATGAATTTTACTAAAATAATTGTTTGTTTAAGGTAATGGATTTAATTTGTTTGTTTAATTAAATAAAATTGATGAATGGAGAAGTTTAATGTGGATGAGAGAAGTTTTTTTATGAACTCTAATGGGCTTTTTTTGAAAATGAAATTTGTATATCGTATATGATGCATAGCACATATGTATAAGTAAATAAATAAATATAAGTAAAATATTCAACAACTTGTTAACATTATTTAATTTGTGTAGGACTTTTCACTGCATGAAAGGTCCACTAACAGTGAAGGAAAATGATTAGGAATAAGTTTTAAAATAATTGGTTTATGAGACCTCCTTATGGCTTTTTTACAAAGTAAAATTTTTATATGATATTTGGATGTAAGAAATCATTTACTAGAGCTGCATTTAATTTTTCAAAAAACAATTTTTATGTATCATATACAGGTTAAAGCAATATGGACATCATCGTGAAGGAAGAAGATCATCTTCTACCTATTTTTTTGAAATTTATTTTCATTACATATAGTCAGTTTTATAATAGAAAGACTATTTTCTTATCCTTGACATAACCTAAAAATTAATTACAAGAGTACTAAATTTGAATTTTATTTATTCTAATTTTGTTAATAAAAGGATTTTATCAATGTTGGATTAGTATTTTCCAAGATTTAATTTATAGATTTTGGTTATTGAATCAAACCAAACTCCCTTTGGAGAAATAAATTGATCAAGTCTTCACCATTTCAATAAAAGATTAAGAAAAAAAAAACAATGTATACAAAATTATCGATCCAACACAAAGTAGGTTTTGTGTGTACTTCTAAAAAAATCCACAAATAATAGTAAAAAAATTATTACAATACTTCTTCTTATAGTTTTCTTCTTTTGAAAGCATCATTGATCAAAGCTTATATGCTATCAATACTTCCAAAAATTAATCATAAAGAAATCTAAAGAGTAAATAAAATTAAGTCTTAAAACTTAGATAATTCTCATAAGTTTTTTTTGTTAAATTTAGTATTGATTTGGGGTAATGAATTAGTTCTCATTCTTATTTGATGGTTAAACAATAAAGTACTACCGGTTCTTTAATTAAAAATAAAAAAATAACTATGTTTTCTTCAATATTGACGTTTCTTTTTATGATTTACCTTGGGAATTCATAAGCCACAAACTTTCTTTTAATTTTCAAAATACATTAATCTTATCAAATTTTTGTGTGTAGCCTTTTTGGAAGAAGATATGTTATTCCTTTCAAGATTAATTAATTATAAAGTCATAATTAATTTTCATTGTCACCTAATTTACATGTTAATACCATCCATATAATCACTATGTTTTATGAATTATTTTAATTATTTTCTTATAAAAAAGGTTTAACAAGTCTAAAAGCCAACATGAATAAAAGATTGGAGAAATGTTTTAGTCATATGTGGTATTGTCTAATTCAACATTCCTCAATTAAATTAATTTCATTAGTAAAAAACACATAGTTTTATCTTCCCGTAAGATCAAGTCATACATTTCACTTTAAATGGCAGGAGGATGAGCTTATTAGAAAAGCAAAGTTATTATACAAGAAAAAGTCTTTCGATAAGCTAACTCAAGTTGCTTTCAAACTTTGACTTTGTGTGTTATCTTATAACACATCTATTTAAGACTTAGCCTAAATTGGGTTTTCAAATACATTAACTCTCCTTTCAAACCTTATGTTGCCTTTATTCTAATTTTGTTTATCAATATTACTAGTTTTTAGCTTTAATCCTTGTATTAAATCATTTCCAACAAGGTACAAGAACAGAAATGTATAATATTATGTTAGATCATAGGTGTCCATCACATGAAAGTAATTGGACCACAACTACGTAATAGTTATCCACGGTGTGGTTTGGATACACTTCTCGTTTTTTATTTTTAAAAATAAAAATAATAGTAACTTTTATATAAAATGCAAAAACTTATTCAAAATTACCTTACACAGATAATGACCTTAAAAAATTATTTAAAAACCCCGATCTATTAAAAGATTTAAAGTGAATCCATACTTTTTAAGAAAAATATTATTATATATAAAAATTATTAATATTTTCTATTTATAAATGTATTCAAGTGAGCTAGCTTTTCATGTAATTCTTCTTTTCTCAAGGTAGAATTATGAAGATGACATGATGACTCATGTGTTCATCATCCAATAATATAAATCGTTAGAAATTAGTTTGCAATAATTAATCATATCATTACATATTATATAATTGTTATTCTTATTAACATTGTGCAAAATATAAAATATGCGTATATAAAGATTTCAAAGTTTTTTATAATTTTGTAAGATATACCAGTTTTTTTTTTTTTTTTTTTTTTTAATACAAACAAATTGTAGACAAGAAGCTTTATTTTTCTCTCCTTATTATATAAAGACTAAAAAAAAAAAATTATATTTTTCAACCAAACATTTTTTTAGTGTTAGGATTAAAACACTTTAATCCTATTTTCTGAAAGCGATAATAAATCAATGCAAAAAATTAAAGCACAAGAACACACGAGATTTTCTTATGACCTAAGGAGAAGATGCAAAATTGAGAAAACAAATTTTTCTTATTGACAATATTTTTCCATGTTTTTCCCATTACACTTTTGCTATTTTATATAGACTACCAAATAGAAATATAAACCGAATAAAGTAGAAACTAAATAAAATAAGATCTAATCTTAAGAATCCTTTATTCCTTAAACTAAAAAAAAAAAGCTAAGTAAGAATGGAAACTAAATAAACTATAAACTAATCCTAAGGATCCTTTATTTCCTAAACTAAATAGAAACTAATAAGGAATAGAAACTAAAGATTGAGGGATCCTAGGAATCCTTTATTTAAGTTGTAACATTCCCTCCCCCATCAGAAGCCTTGTCCTCAAGGTTAAAATTGAGGAAACTTTTGTTGAATTTTGTAAGCATGTTTCTATGTTATGTCTCTTGGAAACAAGTTGGACAACTGCCCTATCATACATTTTCAACTTTATTTTTCCCATCCCCTTGTATAGAGAAAATTTGAACTATAGATGCTAGAGATATATGCCTTGAATCTTTTTGAATCCGATCTGCTGACACTAACTTCTTGGGATCTGTAGTTGCACCTCTCAACACGAATTTCCTTCCATCAACAATAAATTCCAATCTCAAGTTCTTCAAATCCTACAATATGAGTCCCAATTGAACTAGCCATTGAATTTCCAATGCCTTATCACACCCACCCAAATGTATGAACCTCAAATCTACCTAAAATTCCTTCCCTTGGAGGCTCCATGTTAATTGCTGACAAATTCCATCACTAGTAATTCTAGTTCCATCCACCACTACCACCTTCATGGTGTTGGTAGTTTGTATTGAGCATCCTGTTCTTTCGACCATTATAAGATCAAGGAAATTATGGGTACTTCCTGAGTCAAATAGTATGGTGATGACCTTCTTCTTGATGTTGCCACAGATTCTCATGGTTTAATGAGATGTTGAACGAAATATTGCATTGATTGAAACCACAAGATCATCGTCCCTAATATTATTTTCGACTTCACATGTCATTTCCACTTTTTTTTCATAACCATCTAACAGAAAAATTTGCTTCATTTTACATTTATGATGAGGTACATACTTCTCATCACAATAATAACAAAGTCTTGTCCCGTTTCTCTAGCATTTTTGTAGCTAAAATCCTCTTAATAGATGGTAATTGACTATTTTGATTCCCATAGAGTTCATTGTACTCTTCCCACTTTCATTAGAGTCCTTTACTTCCTTGAAAATTGCTTCCATTGTCCCTTCTTGCAACAAGGCTAACCCAATGGTTTGGGTTAGTGTGTTCCATCAAAACATGGTGACTTGATTTTTAATTGTTTCTTTCAAGCCACTAATGAAACATTGAATAAAAAATTCCTCTGATAACCCACTAGTTCTGATCATCAACGCTTCACACTGCTCGTGGTATGCCCTAATCGTAGAAACCTATTTCAATTGGTTATTTTCCTAATAGGGTTATCATAAACACTAGGGCCAAACCTAGAAACAACATTTATAGAAAACTGTGTCCAATCGATTTCCTTGTTACTAGCCTCACACCCTTGAAACCATTCTAAGACCCTTCCTTCTAAATGTAAGGAAGAAAATCTTATCTTCTCTTTGTCCCCAATTCCATTAATTTTAAAAAGTCTGTCTCATTTTTAAATTTACCCACTAGGATTCTCAATTCAGAATTTGGAAAATTGAGTTTGGAAAACCTAGTTTGAAAGGAGTTTGTACCATGTGAGTGATAGCCTATCCCGCTTCTATTGATTGAAGCACTATCCCCATTACCTAACTTTTCTATTCTAGGAGTCATATGTTCGAATTTCAGGTTTATTGCTACAACGATTCTTAATAGTTTTGATAAGTAGTTGCTTGTTTATTCGATGAATCTTGCAATTGTGATAAAGTGGTTCCTTGTTTATCCAATGAATTCTACAATTGCTTAATAGTATTTTCAAGTCTTCATTGTCCTTGCACCCTAGTCCTTTCCGACATGATTGGTTCCAAGACTGTGCTCTAATACCAATTCTTATGACCTAAAGAGAAGATGCAAAAGTGAAATAACAAATTTTTCTTATTGACAATATTTTTTTATGTCTTTCCATTACACTCTCCCTAATTTATAGAGACTACTAAATAAAAATAGAAACTGAATAAAATAAAAACTAAATAAATCCTAAGAATCCTTTATTGCCTAAACTAAATAAAAACTAATTAGGAATAGAAGCCAAAAAAAATATAAATTAATTCTAAGGATCCTTTATTTCCTATACTAAATAAAAACTAATAAGGAATATAAACCAAAGATTGAGGGATTATAGGGATCTTTTATTCGGGTTGTAACATATTCACTCTCAATGTGAGAGTTACGTCCACTTGTAGTTGCTGCAAATTTTCATTATGATGAAAAAAATGTACAAGAGAATCCCAAAACACCTCACCATCCAAGTTTTTCTCTTTGTGTTTTTCTAATCTTTCTCAATACTTTAAAAAAGACCCTCTCAAAGTTGTCTACCATTGCATAATATAAATAGGGTGACTAAATCACATGTGCAAAATCTCCAAAATAGCCCAACTTAAAATATCCTTACTAATAAAATAATAATTAGACTCCACACAACTTAACATTTAGATCATTCTTTTGAATCCATGGATGACTTGAGTAGACCAAGAAAGTCTTTGTCTTCTCTCAACAAACCATGTGGTATCCTCTATTGGGTCACATGGAATTGATAACACAATAAAAAATAATAATAATATGCATAATAACATAAAAGCATATTGAGGATTTAAACTTTCCTGACTTTTCAACACTATCATTTTTCATATGAAATTTTGAAAAAATTTCATATTTCCTTGCTCCATTAAGATTAAAGTTTTCTTTGGCTTTTACTTATTACTTTGAGCTTTAGTCATCATACTCATTTTTTTCCATTCTTTCAATTATTTAGGGTAAATCCTTCATAAAAAAACTTCAATTAATGAAGCAAGTAGAAAAAATTTAAATTTCATGATAGTGAAGGAAACCTAATGCAATACCCTCCTTAGTTTTAATCTTGTAATAATCTTTATTTAAAAACAAAGAAATGAAAGAAAAAATTCCGTAATGATAATTTCATATAATCATTTTAATAACCTATTTATGTAATCCATTTCCTTAAAGAAATTATACTAACTTAGGACATTCACATGTGTAACAATAAATTACTAGAACTTTCTCTTATTATTTGTCAACCCAATTTAGAAATCAAGCAAAATAAAGCCTATGCTTACAAGGCAATTCTTGTGAACCCTATCAAAGAAAACATGTAAAATGCAAACTAATTAAAAAAAATGTTCTAGTCGCAAATAAAAGAGAAGATGAGAGATATTTTCTACTTTTGAGGTGTGAATTTATGTTTCTCCATTTTCTTCCTACTAGCAACACTAAAATTGTTTTGGAAAATGATAATAAACCACTCAACTCTTCACTTGTTTTTTTATCGTAAAATAATATTTTCATATACAAAAACTTGATAAATACCTTTTACCTTGAATATTAGAAGAATGAATTTGGGTTTACTTAAACATGCATTTTAACTCCATAAGAAAATATTAATATTATTTTAATATAATAAATAAACAAAAATTTAGAACCAGTTTTAAAAACAATTCTCAATTATTTTTAGAAAAAAATATTTCAACCTCAAATATGAAAAATAATTTTTTGACCTGTTATTTATAAAGGTACTCTATATTTATGTACAATACAAAATTTTCTAAAGTATTTTGAATCTTTTATTTTTTATTTTATTTTTTTATTTAGGAAACTCAACCAAAAGCAATTGAAAACATATCAAATTTATTATAAAAAATAATATTTTCTCAAAACAAATTATGAAGAAATTTTATTTTATTTTTTATTTTTTGGTCAAAACTTGTCAAATACTTTTTTAAAGTTAAAAAACTAATTTCTTGTTTCAAGGATAAATAAATTATTTAAAAAAAATAATTGCAAACACATCCTTATTTCCTCAATTACTTTAGTAAAGCTTTAATAAATAAAGTGAAAAGATTTTAAATTTTATAATTAATAATAAGAAACACATAATTGTATAGTTCTATAAAAATATATTATTACAATAAAGATTGAAAAGGTAATTTTCGATCAAATTTAATATAAATGAATGAAGTTATGTCACTGAGTTAAATTTATTTGAAGGTGGACATGTGGATAAAGTTGGATTGGACTATTTTCTTTTTCAAATTTTATTTTTTCCTAGTGTACCCATTTTAATTCAAAATTCATTAATAGGTGCACATGTGGATCTAGTTGGATTGCACAATTATATTTTTTAGTTTAATTTATTGAGAGGTGGATGTTAGTACCTTCAGTTGGATTGGACTACTCCTTAGTTTCAAATTGTATTTATTTTTTAATCTTTCCTATGATATTAGTATCTTCATTTTACTACTAAGAACAGAAGAACTTATTCTTTTATTTACATTTATATTTATATTTATACTTTAAACAATTTATGGTAAAGTTATATCAATATGAGTAAAAATTTGTATTACATGGGAAAAAAAGAGTGATGCTATGACAAACTCTCTACCTAAATATAAAACTCATAAAAATGTAATTCAAAATAAATAATATATCTCACTAAACTTGTAAAAAAAATAATAAAATCATACAAAAAATAATAATAAACTTATTTATGTACACCTTGAGCCACTTAGATGATTAATAAAAATAAAAAAAGAAGATGAATTTACTTTTTCAAACAAATGCTCAAATAAAAAAACATCATCAATTAATTAATACGCAATGAACTAGTAAACATAAAAACCATATATACTCTCATAACCGTTTTTTATTTTATTTTTTATTATTAAGAAGGAAATTTCAGTTTGATGTTGCCATTCTAAATATCCAAATATAGGTTTGAAACCCATGGTATGGTTGCCTAATAAATGTAAAATGATATTATAGAAGTCCTTGAGGAGGAAAGAAAATTGAGAAATCACATGTTTGAATGCATTGGGAAAGACCCAATTTGCTTTCTGCATGTAAATCCAACCCAATAAAATAATGATACTGAAAAACTAAAAGTTCAATAGGAATAATCGTGGTTTTTGCCTATTAGCAGTATAACAAGTTGTGTTAGTGGCTTTAGCTAAAAAAATAGATTGGAGCAATTCATGAGTGTGGAACATCACTCAAGCACTTTCTTGAAAGACATGGTTCTTTCTCTTAGACACTCCATTTTGTTAGGAAGTTTTTCAGTTTTATCATTTTAAAGTCATAAAAATGATTGATTTCTACAATGTCAAACTCTCTCCCCCTATCACTCCTAATCCTCACAATAGGATGCCCTTTCTCTACTTGAATTCTAGTTCAAAGAATCTCTAATTGCTCTATAGCCTCATATCTTTCTCTCAAGAAAGACATAAAGGAATATCTAGAGAAGTCATAAACTACCATTAGAATATATTTCTTTCCATTTTTTGCTTTCAGTTTGCATAAGACCCATATGGTCTATATGGAGAAGATCTAGGGGCCTAGAAGTGTTGTTACCCTAAATTCTTTTGTGACCCCCTAACATGCTTACCTTTCACATATTCACCACAAATGGCATTGGGTTGTCCACTAAACATTGGGATGCCTTTAATGAGGTCTTTATTCGCTATGTGAACAAGGTCCTTATAGTTAATGTGTCATAACCTTCTATGCCATAACTCTGAGACATCAAGGTTGGCCCTACTATAAATTAGAGAGGTATTAGAACCTGAATTAATTGCATAGCAATCATTCATAATTCTATGCCTGATAAGCCCAGAAGATCCTGTCGGACCCCGAGGCCCAACTCACGCTATATGGACTGATGTCCATGTTCAGAAGCCAAGCCCATTTTTCCTACTTCAGCATCATTTCCTTTTATTGTATTTGCTGGTTTAATATTTGCTGGTTTACTTTTGTTTTAGGGCAGTTATTAGCACGACTGTAATTCATGGGTAGTGGGTGAATGAGTCTCCTACAGACTCGGACACCATTAGCTTCATTTCAGTTGTTTCTTTGATGTATAACTTTGGAAAGAAGAGAATGGAAAAGGGAGATCAGAAGTTAATGAATTTGTGGTTCATTCTCACCCAAAGAGAATACTTTCTTTGTGTTTGTTGTGCTTGTACTGATTGGGACCTATCATTGGTATCAGAGCAGGTTCATGACGACAAACAAGGAACGAATCGAGCTTCTAGAGGAGAAGCTTGGAGGAGTTCAAGAAGGAATGCAGCGAATGGAGGTGGGAATCACCGACAAGATCCAACGACTGGAAGAAACTATGGAAAAACTATCTGAAGCATTCCTCTCAAGCAGAGGATCACCTAGCCATAATAATTATCAGCAAGAAGGATCCCACCGAACCAACCGAGATACCGGAGAAAACATCCGACCATTTTCTTCCAAGATTGCAAAGTTGGAATTTCCAAGATTTTCTGGAGATGACCCGACGGAATGGCTCAATCGTGTGGACTAGTTCTTCGAGTTTCAAAAGATAGCCGCTGATCAAAAGGTGCGTCTAGCTTCGTTCCACCTCGAAGGCGAGGCGAATCAATGGTGGCAGTGGTTTCGAAAAGCATTCGCTGAAGGACAGGGGAGTATCTCGTGGGAAGCCTTCGAAGATGAAGTAAGGGCTCGTTTTGGACCCCCTGATTCTGAAGACTTCGACGAAGCACTATCCCGAGTGAGACAGACGGGAACATTGCGAGACTATCAACGGGAATTTGAACGGCTTGGGAATCGAGTTCGTGGATGGACCCAAAAGGCTCTTGTGGGTACGTTCATGGGAGGCTTGAAACCAGAGGTAGCTGATGGAATAAGAATTTTCAAGCCTCAATCTGTGAAAGAGGCAATTAGCTTGGCGAAAATGAGGGACGATCAGCTTGCGAGACAGAGGCGATTCGCACGGTCAGGTGCCTTACGAGCTTTTGTTCCTGTAAGTAACACCAATCCTCCCAAGGGTTCCACACAAGTGGCAATCAAAAGGCTGTCATGGGATGAGATGCAGAAACGTAGAGCTCAAGGATTATGTTTCAACTGCAATGAAAGGTTCACCCCTGGACACAAGTGTCAAGCACCACAGTTGATGCTCCTAGAGGGCTGTATACAGGAAGATGAAACACCAGAGGAAATGGGAGGGGTAAACACGACAAGGGAAATATCCGAGATTGAGGAAGATGACAACGGAAAGGAGCCCGAGATCACTCTACATGCACTAACTGGATGGATTGTACCGAGAACAATGCGAATTAAGGCAATTATTGGAGCGCATGAGGTGGTTGCCTTAATCGATAGTGGATCCACTCATAATTTCATCAGTGATCGAGTAGCCGAAAAGCTTCGTTTGCCCGTGAAGCCCACAACACCGTTTACTGTCCGAGTTGCCAATGGGGAAAGATTATCTTGTAAAGGGAAATATGAGAAGCTCACGGTTAATTTACAAGGTAATGAGTTCCACCTCGACTTCTTTTCTGTGCCCTTAAATGGTTTGGATATGGTGCTAGGCATTCAGTGGTTAGAGACGTTGGGTTCAGTAGTTTGTGATTGGAAAAAGCGAACCATGGACTTCGTCTGGGAGCAACAGCCTAAGAAACTCCAGGGAATTGAAATTCCACTGATCCAAGACACCACATTGCAGGGCTTCACTAAGGACTTTCGACAACGACAAGCTGTGTTTGCTTTATATTTTCAGCTCGAAGGACAGCAAAACAATGAGGAACTCTCATCAGATATGCAGGCATTGCTGGAGGAATATTCAGATGTCTTTGCTGCGCCTACCAGCTTACCACCAGCACGTGAAATTGATCACAAAATACCACTCAAAGACGGAACCGAAGCTATTAATGTGAGGCCATATAGGTACGCATATTTCCAAAAAACTGAGATTGAAAATCAGGTTCAAGACATGCTCAATGCAGGGTTGATTCGACCAAGCACTAGCCCCTTTTCTTCTCCAGTATTGCTAGTGAAGAAAAAAGATGGCACATGGCGATTCTGCACAGACTACCGAGCATTAAACGCTGCCACCGTAAAGGATCGTTTCCCAATTCCAACAGTAGATGATATGCTTGATGAGTTACACGGAGCTGCATTTTTTACTAAGCTGGATCTCAGGGCAGGATACCACCAAATACGAGTTAGCACCCCTGATATTCCTAAAACTGCTTTCCGCACTCACAATGGCCACTATGAGTACTTGGTTATGCCGTTTGGGCTATGCAACGCACCATCTACATTCCAAGCAATAATGAACTCGATTTTTCGACCATATTTGCGGAAGTTCATCTTGGTGTTTTTTGATGACATTTTAATTTACAGTCCGACATGGGAGCAGCACTTGGAGCATGTCCAACTTACATTAGCCATCCTTCGGCAACACCAATTCTACGTCAAGATGAGCAAATGTGCATTCGGCAAACAAGAGCTAGAGTATTTGGGCCACATAATTACACATCGTGGAGTCAAAGTTGATGAAAAGAAAATTGAAGCAATGGTTGCTTGGCCAAGACCCTCCAATATTACCGAGCTCCGTGGATTCTTAGGCCTCACCGGCTACTACCGCAAGTTTGTTCAAGCGTATGGATTAATAGCTCGACCATTAACTAACCTCCTCAAAAAAGGGAAGTTTCAATGGAATGACGAAGCGGAAGCGGCTTTCTTAGCTTTGAAACAAGCCATGACATCCACCCCCACACTAGCCATGCCAAACTTTACCGAACCTTTCACCATTGAAACGGATGCATCGGGAAACGGAATTGGCGCTGTTCTAACTCAACAGAATAGACCAATTGCCTATATGAGTCGAGCCTTGGGAATCACTAAGCAAACTTGGTCAATCTATGCAAAGGAAATGCTAGCCATCGTGGAAGCAATACGATTGTGGAGACCATATTTACTTGGCCGCAAATTCTACATCAAAACCGATCAACGAAGCCTTAAATTTTTCTTAGATCAGCGTGTTGCAACTCCAGAGCAGCAAAAATGGGTGGCCAAATTACTGGGGTACGATTATGAAATCATCTTTCGACCGGGTCGTGAAAACTCTACTGCAGATGCTTTATCTAGGCGGCAAGAAAGCCCATTATTGGCTGCTCTTCATTTTTCGGAAGCGGATATTTGGAAGCAGATTCGCGAGGCCTCTAAATCAGATTCCTATGTGCAGCTTTTGGGAAAAAAAGTGGGTGATCCTCCTCATGGCAACTTGACTTGGCGTGATGGTTTGCTGTTTTACAAAGGGAAGGTTGTGGTGCCTGCTGATCACTCCTTAAGGGCTAAATTGTTGTATGAAGTTCACGATTCTAAAGTTGGAGGGCACTCGGGGATCCTTCGAACTTATAGAAGATTGCAGCAACAATTTTATTGGCCAAAGATGCATAAAGCTGTTCAAGAGTATGTCAAGAAATGTGAGGTATGTCAACGCATTAAACCAGAGACCAAGGCACCGGCGGGATTATTACAGCCCTTACCCATTCCTGCACAGGTTTGGGAGGACATCACCCTCGACTTCATTGAAGGGCTGCCCATTTCTCATGGCAAAGACACAATTCTAGTGGTCGTCGATAGGCTTAGTAAGTTTGCCCACTTTATTCCCTTAACTCACCCATTTACGGCCAAAGTTGTTGCAGAAAACTTTATTGAGGGAGTTGTCAAACTCCATGGAATGCCACGCTCCATCATCAGTGATCGCGACCCAATCTTCATCAGCAAATTCTGGCAAGAATTCTTCAAACTCTCCGGCTCCAAACTCATGCTCAGTTCAGCTTACCATCCACAAACAGACGGCCAAACTGAAGTTGTTAACCGCTGTGTTGAACAATATTTGCGCTGCTTCGTTCACCAATGGCCGCGAAAATGGAGTACTTATCTCGCTTGGGCAGAGTATTGGTACAATACCACCTACCACGCCTCAACAAAAATGACACCTTACCAAGCTCTTTATGGTCGCCTTCCACCACTTATCCCAGCCTATCCGGAGGGCCTTTCCCCAGTTCATGAAGTGGATCAAACGCTCCTGCATCGTGACGAGCTGCTCCACCAACTCAAGACAAATTTAGAGATTTCCATGAACCGAATGAAGCAACAAGCTGACTCCAAGCGAAGAGATATCCAGTTCGCAGTTGGTAATCAAGTCCTATTAAAGCTCCATCCATATCGTCAGCAAACAGTCTTCAAACGAGCTCATCAAAAATTATCCAACCGCTACTATGGACCCTATCCTATTTTGGAGAAAATCGGAGCAGTAGCATACCGCCTGCAATTGCCACCTACAGCTCGAATTCACCCCGTGTTCCATGTCTCTTTACTTAAACCATACAATGGCACTCCAGCTGTCACTCCACTTGACTTACCTCCACTTGCAGATAATGGCGTCATAATCCTTGAACCTCAACAGATACTTGATACACGATGGATTAAGCGGGGCGACACCTTCATGGAAGAAAGCTTGGTGCATTGGAAGCATCTACCCCACGAAGAAGCCACCTGGGAGTCCACAGATACTCTTTGCCACCAGTTTCCTCATCTGATGCTTGAGGACAAGCATCCTCTTCATGGGGTGGGCAATGATAAGCCCAGAAGATCCTGTCGGACCCCGAGGCCCAACTCACGCTATATGGACTGATGTCCATGTTCAGAAGCCAAGCCCATTTTTCCTACTTCAGCATCATTTCCTTTTATTGTATTTGCTGGTTTAATATTTGCTGGTTTACTTTTGTTTTAGGGCAGTTATTAGCACGACTGCAATTCATGGGTAGTGGGTGAATGAGTCTCCTACAGACTCGGACACCATTAGCTTCATTTCAGTTGTTTCTTTGATGTATAACTTTGGAAAGAAGAGAATGGAAAAGGGAGATCAGAAGTTAATGAATTTGTGGTTCATTCTCACCCAAAGAGAATACTTTCTTTGTGTTTGTTGTGCTTGTACTGATTGGGACCTATCAATGCCTAGTGAAAGTGATTTCTTCCTCTTTGCTAAACACTTCACACATATCTTAGGAGAATTTAACACTTAGTTTACTATCACAAATTTGACTAATACTAATTAGATTAGCCTTTAGTCCATCAACAAAGAGGACTCTATTTAAATTAGGACATCTAGGAATAGATACACTATTGTCTCTCACACGGGCAACGTTACCATCACCAAAATTGGCATTGCCTTCATTGAAATCTTCGAAAGAAGTGAAGAAGGACTTGTCACCTATCACATGCCTAGAGTACCCACTATTAAAGTACTATTCACTAGGGTTTCTCGCTCTTAGTGCAATAAAGACCACATTGCACTTAGGCTTATCATTTCTCAACCACACTTGTTTAACCTTAGATGATGAACTAGAGGAGCGTTTCAAAGTGCTAAGCTTAGTGGTGTCTTTCTTTCCATTCTTAATACTCAAAATTTAATTTTTTAGGAATTTTGATTTACTCACTATCTTATAAACAGTCAACTAAAGCATCTACCATGTAATTGTCTTGATTTCTTACAATAAGTGCATTGGGGAGTTATGCTAGAAGACACCATAGGGCTAAGAGTTTCCTATTTTCTTTTAACAAAAAATATTTGTCTACTTTTAGGAGTCTCAATCTTGTTAATATAGCCTAGGCCTCTCTTATCTCCATGGAAGTTAACCTTATTAATTACGTCATTTAAAATTTTTGTCCAATGATGAAATACCTCATTTTTTGAAGAAATAGATTTTCTTTAATATTTAGTTTCTTGAGTTAAAACATTGTTTCTCTCAATGAGAGATTGATGCTTAGTCTCAAGAAATAAAATTTTTCAATATAGTTCATTTTTTCTTCATTTGGCATACCAATCTCAAATTTAGGTGATTCATAGGTAGTGTTGACTTTAATGTGACTTTGTATCAAATGTTGATATTCATCAACCATATTTTCAAGAAAATAAGCATTCTCATCATCATTAAATTCACACTCACTATCTAAATCATGTTCAGAATCAATAGAAGCAATAAATGCAAGGTAATCATTTCGATCATACTATAGTCCTTAGAAAGCCATGGAATCACTCTTATTGGAGTTCATGCCATTCTATGTATCCTACATAGACTTTTTAATATCCTTGGGACTAGGATAGTCAGAAGATAGATGTCCTAGTCTTCCACAATTAAAACACTCAATCTTTTTACCTTTAGAGAATCCCTCATTTATTTCTTTAAAATTATTTTCAAGTGTTTTGCCCTTTCATGAGTTTTCCTATTGATCTTTCTGTAGAATTTCATAGCTTCTTTGCTTCATTTTGATATTGGGGCAAGTTCCACTCTTCCTACTTTTTTTTTTTTTAGAATTTTCAGGCCATTTCTCTTCATTCTTTGAAGCCTTAAAATAGGACTCTTTAAGCTATTAAGAATTAGGAAGCGTCATCTTGTAAATATGACAAGATCCAACAAGTTCATTGCCTCTTATGGAATAGATATCCTTGCTTTCCTCTATGACCACTGTTGGGAACCCTAGATCTCTCATTTCCCAAGCCCTAGATCATATAGGTGTATGTAAACTACCCTAGGCCTCTAGATCCTATGTAATGGAAGCAAAAAATAATTTTTTTTTTTTTTTTTTTTAACATTCTAAGATCCAGAGAAAATCCATTAGAAAACTTTACCTTTGATTTGGATGTTTCCAAATCAATTCTGCCTGGTGAAGATGAAGCTTGAAGAGTTAGAAGGTCTCGTACACCCAAGATCTTCCACCCGATAACTCCAACTACAATTTTGGTACTCCAAAGTGTGAGCTTTGGAAGAGATGAATCCTAGGCCCTCTCTCTCTAGAGGTGGAAGACGACTCTCACACCAAAAAACAATGGAAACCTTAACTCTTAAGGAGTATTTATAAGGTTCCCCTATTGGGTTTAAGTAATTTACGCCCACTAAGGCTTGGATTACTTAATCTAGCCCAAAACGGGTCCTAATTGATTAATTAACTACATAGGGTCATCTAATTAATCAATTTGCCTAATCCAAAGAATTTGTTCACTATCCCCTATGCAACCTTGCGTAATTACCGAAACACCTTTATGCATAATAGTGAACCTAGAGCCAATCCAACACTTATAAATTGTGTCATCATGATATATGTGCTCAAGGTGGGGCCCGTTAAAACCCATAGGAGTACCGACTCTCTCAAAATCCAATTCTGAAGTTGATTCAATATTCCACTAAAGACAATTAATTCCACTCTGGTATCCTATGTAAATAATAATGAGACAAATTTGGATTCATGACCTATTATCCACTTCATGCAAACTTCCTATGAATTAGTGTCCGTAATCTAACAAGGTAGTGTTATCACCTATCAAGATTACATTTCCAATCCTTGAGTTATAGATCCCAATTATTATACAACCAATTGACATACTCTAACTCAAATGAGCATATGTCAAAATTTCCACTAAAGAAAATGTTATGCCCATAGTATTCTAGATCATAAATCTTTTGGATCACCCAATGGGACACATTGTCTCAATCCATGAGAAATCATGGTGCCTTTATTGAGAGTACCTGTTGCCACTAGTCTCCATTAATAGTGACCCAATCTATAAGGATATATGACCACTTTAAGGTCTCACCCTTAAATTAAAGCCTCCTATTGAATTTGACACAGGTTCAATATCCTCTCAAGGTTGAAAATGCATGAAATATAGTAGCTTAGTGAATCATGATAATTGATAGCCTTATGTCATGATTCACCATAGGTCCTATTTAATGTGGATTGTATAGACTAGTGCACTTACTATGGGAAAACCATCCCGACGACTAAGACAAGTCATCCCTCTAATTAGAAAGTAGTGCATTATTGTCTCAAATGTATTGCCCAAATCCATGAATCAACTATGGACTACTCATCACTCTACAAGGAACTCATGACTTGGATCTTCGGTGCAATTCCTAATACCCCTAAGTCATGTACAATGTAAGTGATGTGGGGTGTGCATGCTTAGATAATTGATTAATGCAAAAATGGATAATAAATAGGAAACCAAGAAACATAAAGAAATAAATTTATAGATAAGTTGTTTTTTTTGTATGACCACTTTAGGTTCTCACCCTTAGGCCAAAGCCTTTTGTTGACTTTGTCACAAACTCAATATCCTTTCAAGGTTGAGAGTCCATTTAGTATAGTATCTTGGTGAATCATGAGAATCGATAACCTTACGTCATGATTCACCGTAGGTCCTGTCCAGTGTGCATCACATACATTAGTGCACTCACCATGGGAAAACCATTCTGATGACCAAGATAAGTCATCCCTCCAATTAGGAGATAATGCACTACAGTCTCAAGTGGATTGCCCAAATCCATGAGAAGACTACAGATTACTCATTACTCTACAAGGAATCCATAACTTGGATCTTCTATGCAACTCCTAATACCCAAGTCATGTACAATGTAAGTGATGTGAGGCGAGTATGCTCAAATATTTGATTAATGCAAAAAAGGATAACAAATGGGAAACCAAGAAACATAAATAAATAAATTTATAAATAAATAATGGAAAGAAATAAAAAATATTACACAAAAAGATGCAAATATTTTCAGACCTTAGAATTTTTATTTTTCATTATTGTTGTTATTATTATTATTTCATGTCAAACCTTTCAGGGAGGGGAGACACTTCATCATTATCCATCTTTTGAAAATTCTCATCTTCCACCGACTCACTCACCAACCTCACCATTTATGCTTATTTGTTTACTTTTTATTTATTTATTATTTTTTATATCTATTTTAGGCTATATAAAAAAAATCTCATATTTAATTTATCAATAAAATATAATCAAAATTAATACAAAAAATTAAAATTTTAAATTATTTAATCTTTATATTTAAAATGAAAAACATATAAGTAAAATGAGTTTGAATTAGAGTGAAAAAATAATTTATTATCTATCAATCTATTCTTTATTTTTTTCTTACTTTTTTTAGTATGTTTTCAAAAATCAAATTTTCCAACAAGCATAGAATTCATATATTTTCTCTTTGACATATAATAACCATCATGCTACTAGTGATGAACCGATATGTTTTTTTTTTCTTGGATTCTTTTCTCTTTTCTTTTTTCTCTTTTTTTTTTTTCCTCTTTTTCTTTCCTATATATATACAAACAGTGAAAAGAATAAATAAATAAATACAATAAAACAAAATTTTTAAATCTTAATAATTCTTTTAAAAAATGGTATCACCAAATTCATTTTTGTTTGAAGAAAAATATGAATGAAAAAAAAATATTCATTCTCATTCTTCATTCCCGTATACAAAATATAACCTTACCTATGTGTCAAGTCCATTTTCTTACATTTTCTATCTATTGTTTTCATTATTTTAAAATTTTTCCAGTGAAATTGTGAGATTAACCTTTAATCTCATTGGTTTAATTAATGACAATTTGTCAAACTCAAGTGATTAAAGTTGAATAAGGATAACATACTACATTTCATAATATATGCATCAATTATATAGTTAATGACAATTTTAATTATTTGGTTTTTCTCCTAGACTATGTTTGGTTCCAAAAAAATACTATTAGAGGAAAAAATCTTTCAAAAATGATTTTCTTATGTTTGGTTTGTCATAAAAAAATAATGAAAGAAAATTAAATATAATTAAAATTTTATAAAATTTTAAATTATTTAATTTTTATATAAAAAAGGAAAAAAAAAAGTGAAGTGAGCTTGAAAAGGTATATAAAAATAATTTATTAATTTTAAATCTATTTTCTATTTTCTTTCCATTTTTCTTTTCTTTTATTTTTCACCTCATTTTTTTTTTCAGTCACATTTTTTTTCTAATTTTCCTAGAACTAAGCATACAATAAGAGTTCATAGGTAAGGATAAAAAATAGTAGTTTCGACACAAGTATTAGTGATTGGATTTTTTCAATGGAGTAAGAAAAAAATTGATTAAAAAAACAATAATACACGTATTAAAGTTATTTTATATATATAAAAAAATGTATGACATAATTTTTTATACTAAATAACAATAAACAAAACTTAAAAACATATTTTATATTCCTCTATCTAATTTGGATAATTTAATAAAATAAAATAAATATGAATATGACCTTTTATTTAAAAATGTTTTTATAAGCTTTTATTTCTTTTATATTTAATTAGTATATAAAATATATAAAAAATTCAAAAATTATGATGATCATTTTTAAATTGGGAAAAGTGTTTTTGCATATACACGTAAAAAAAAAAAAAAAAAAAGGAATACAAAATAAGAAGTATTTTTTAGTCAAATATACTACCTTTGAACATTTCAAGTACTCTTTGAGTTGAGAGTGAATAAAATTTGAATAATTTTTAGAGGGTTCTTATTTTATGATTTTTTTTTTTCAAATATATGTATGAAATCACAATTTTTTCTTTTTCATTTTTTATTTTTAAATAAAATAATTAATCTATTTTTTTTATACTTTCATTTTTTATATAAACATAAAGTTACCATATAAAAATTATATGCTTGAAATTTAAATCATAAGCTGCATAGCCCAAGCGGGAAGGTCGACCATTCCAAACTCAAGTGCTTGTGCATGGGATCAAAGCCAACAACCCAACCCCCATATCATTTGACTTTGGATAAAGAGACAATCTAATATCTCGCTCAAAACGCGTGGAGCGTGGATTGCAAACCATGTGAAACTAGGGCAGTGTTCGCCATGGAGCATGCCGATCCAAGGATAACCAAATATTCAGAAAATATGGACAAAAAATCCGATTTTTCAACAATATTAAAGTAAGTTAATTTTCATGAAATATAATAAAATGAAATAATTTTGATAAGGTAAGACTATACTTTTTTTGGGTTAAGATTAAATAGAAATAATTCATTAGTTATTTTTGTTTTCGCTTTTTTTTTTTTAATGCAAACTTACCTTTGTTCATTTATTTATTTATTATATAATTAGGATTAATTTATTTCTCTGCTTCTTTATACTAATTAATTTTTATTATATTTTGTTAAATTAATATGTAGAAATACATACAAATCCATGCACATGTAACACACATGTCTTCACATGCACCCACATATTTGTTTATTTATTTATTTATTGAAATATAACATAATGTATTTCTAAATAATCATATTTTTCTCTCTTTTTTTTTTTATTCTTTTCCCAAAATAATCATTAAGAAACTCTTATTACATTAATTATATACATTCAGAATAAACAAAGAATTCCATGACTTTTATTCCACATATAAGTGTTGTAAATCAAGTTAAAATTCTTCTTGCTATATTTCCATAATATTGAAAACTGACACGTATGAGTTCTGTGTAAATTTCCAATATTATGAAAACATAGAAAGAAGAAGTTCAATTTGATTTGCAACACTTATATGTGGAACAAAAGTCTTAGAATTCTTTATTGCATTCATATGGAAAAGTAAACCTTTCTTCCTATCATACTCGATAATATACTATTCCGCTAGTCAAACTTTAAATCATTCAAAGATTAATATCATAAATAAATTTATGAACATAAATATTTATAGAGATTATATGAAATTGATAATTAATTACTTCAAAAAACTTTCATCTCTTTTTATTTAAATAATATATTATTACCAATAATTTTTTTTTAATGATTGGATAATATTAAAAATTTAGGATAAGACGATATTTTTTAAATTCAACTCATTTTTTTGGAATAGGAAATATCAACGTCATTTTTTTGAATGGCATTTGCTTGCATAGATTTATTTGTAATTTTTTTGTTTGTGAATACATTTAAATGACAAGCGCAAGGTTGAGATGGAGGTGACTATATCATGCTTAAGAATGTAATCTTCTAAAAATGCTTTTGATCACTTCAATAATGCGACTTTCAAGATAAAGATCTTTTGACACGACATTTGCATCATGTGTTATATTTCTTACGGAAGCCATTAGTATAAGTTAATTGATATCATTATTGAATACCCAAGTCAAGTGCATCCAAACAAGGTCATTGCCACTAATGAGTTAACTTCACTATTTCACCATAATCATTCACTTTTTATATCAACAATTTTAACATTTAAAATACAAAAAGTTCTCTCATTGATTCCTTTCATGTAGGAATTAAACTCTCTATTTTCTGATATTTGAAGCCATAATTTTGGAGCTAGAGATAGTTTGCTAGGGCTCTAATAAGATTTGTTTTTTTTCCTTCTATTGAGTAATATACTTTCCCTATCTCATTTTGGCTTGTTAACAATGGATTCCTCCTACCCCTCATATGTATATACTTCAAAGACCAATCATATGGATACGATATAAATTTTTTTTGTATCCTTCCACATAAAGGCATTACACAAAGGATAGATCCTAACCTAGATCATCATGGGTTAGAGGAAAATGAAAGAGCCCACACAAACATATCTAAAGAATCAAGCCCAAATGAATGTCCTTAGCTCCACTTACCAAAACCTTCATTGGCCAAGTACTAGTGAGCCAACCCAACTCTCCATCAAGTTGGGCTTACCTTTTCCTTTAAAAGCCTATAAATTTCTTTTTTAGTAAAATATTTTATGATGGTGAGAACAAATATATTTTTTTAATGAAAAAAGTGAACTTTAGCAAAATCAAAATTACACTTTTTGATATATAATTTCAAATAGAAACAACTACTTAAAGATGGTTAAAATCATTGTGTTAAATGATTTCTTCTTCAATTCCATCAATTGAAGATGCTAGGTCATCTAGCCTAACATTGTAGCAAATATCCAATCATCCAAGTTGAAAGAAAAGTACAAAACATAGTGTTAGTTTTTATCCAAGTTCCTCAATGAATTGAGATTGAACACCAATCCAAGAAGACAAAGAAAACAAAACCATAAATCAAAAGAAAATAATATCTAATATCAAAACATAACAAAACAAGCAGGATTTACGTGGTTCGGATCCAAGATTGAATCCTACATCCACGGATCAAGATCACCTCCAAAAATCCACTAAGATTGAACCATTTTACACCCTCAAGAATCTCTGAGAATCATCAAGCTCTCGCTACAGAACAGTGAAGAAGACTCACTCTAAAATCCTCTCACTTCTTTTCTACAATTCAAAAATCTCCTTTTTTTTTTCTTCACATTTTTATACATGAGTACATGAAAAAAAATGCTAAGCAAACAGGTGTGCCAGCTCACACTTTCAGTTAGTTAATCAACTAACTTTGCTTACGTGGCCAACCAATTTTCACACATAGATTTGTAGAAGAAAACACGATGATTGCATGCACTGGTTCATCGATTGCTGATACAGTAGAGAGACTTTCATCCTTTATGGAAATCAGTTTTATATCCTTTCATTACTCACTTGGAGACTTCTGGGGACAAGGCATCTGTTGGCAAGAATAAACCACCATTTAGATATGCATTTGGCAACACACTTGTAGATAAGAAGTATTTCATTACCAAAGGAGCAAGATAAAGAAAACAAAAGAACCACAATAACCTAATGGAGTGAGTAAAAACAACCACAAGATCAATTCTTGAACTTGAAAAGAAAATGAAGTATTCACTGTGGCCAAGTACAACTCACTTACCTAGACTAGAATCATTTATGACCAGCCACAGATGGTAGAGGAATTGACTCCAGCAATATCAAAACCATCCCTTAACTAACCAAGTAGTACTAAATTTCCATGGTATTGCTTTAATTTAGCTATGTTACAATGCAACATTCAGAAGGTGACAATGACACTTGTATTGTCTTGTCTTGATCCTAAAAATAATGTCACTAGTTTGCTCAAGGCTTTTGGCAGACTAGTAAAAAAGTTTCATTTCAAAGCGCTTTCCCATGATCCAAATAGAAAACAAATACAATTTTAACATTGACTCTAAGCTATGTTTCTTGTTGATTTGGTCTTGTTTTCGTAGACATTGATTTTAGGAAACAAAGATGACATAGAAGAAATGTCTAAGAGTAGCTCAGTTTCCCTTACAACAGTGCTTAAGTTCATAGAGAAGTGTGACTTGTGTGGTCAAGTGCCTTATCCAAAGCATCATAGTCCAAAGTTCCAGGAACACATACATTGGCTACAAAAACTAAAGTGAATTTCATAATCCTTGCAGAATATTCAACACATACATTATGATCCCCCATCAAAGATTAGTGGGCCCTTAACAAAGCTGTAGCAAGTTCTAAGAATTCATATTGATCATGGTCTGCCAAAATTTTTAGTATTGATGAAATAGCTAACAGAAAACATAAGTCCCATCATCTCTAAGTATCAATGGCCAAATTAAGCTACTTCATGTTGATAGCAAGACCCACAATTAATCAGCCTGGGTCCCTGCTTATGTTTTCAATACCTAAACCTTTTTGTTCTTTTCATTGTGACATGCAAACATCAAATGTTACCACTTTTGTGGTGGATTTGCCTCTTGAAATGGGTTTTTATCAACCCAGCTCTTGTGGAGCCATTTGGTCCCATTCTAATCCATTTATTGCCTTATAAGTAGGTACTTATGGTTTACACCCCTTTTTTTGGGTTAGAATATGGTATATCTATTGTTGCTACAAAAAATAGTGGGCATGTGGATATTATCAAGGTAAATTTTAGATCAATACAATTAGGTGTTAGACTAGCAAGCCCGGTGGATTCTGCTTATTTAGATCCTAGCCCATCGTCATAAGAGTTTATATATTGAACTTTCAATAGTTATTTTCTATAGACCTACTTGTTTTATCTAACAAGGCACATAACAGTTAACTCCTCATTAGACATGACCAAAAAGGCATAGCAAATGCCCTCCTAAACCTCCTTACTGACAATAACTTATGACTTCACTTCCATAAAAATGGGCTAAAGAACATCCATTAGTTTTCATGGCTAGAACATACTGTAACTACTTACCCATGTTGAGCACCACTGGAACCGCCACCACAACACCCATCTTGGGATCATGCCAACTATTGAAAAACCCATGAGTGACTCCCTAAGGGATGTAGAAGACCTTCTTTAAAGGTTTCTCTTTATGGATACTTTAAGATTAATTGAGCACTTAATGCAGAAACTAACAGAAGGAACTCATCGAAACTCTAACCCACATGGCTTCCTCTAATTGTAATTATAGTGTTAGCCACAATCCTAAAAGAAAACAAGAGTTTTATGTAATAGATTGTTATGATAGCAATAGCGATTGCACTAAGAGATTACTGACAATTATAAAAAATGTGATGAAAGTTATCAACTCTAGCTTAAGTTGAATAAGATTGGTATTGTTGATTGGTTTGAGTTTATAGGAGAATAGTAGAAAATTTAAGATGTTATCAAGTGAACTTAAAAGAATTTGATGCATTGGTTTATAATTGTGGGAGGGAAATTTAATATCCATTGAGGGATTTTGTAGTTGAATACTTGTACTAAAAAACAAGTAAGTGTAATTCCTCCTAGACAATAAAATATGTTGACATAAGGAGGAACATATTTACTAGTGCATTTGACTGCATTGCATCAATATGGATCAAATAATCCATTGGGTGCACATTCATAGATGGATAAAATTTCTTCTTTACCCTTATTTTTATGTAAAAGATCTAGTAGGCCCATGTTGAGTATTGATGACCTGCTGAGAATGTTAGATCAATGGTTGACATTGTGGAGTATGCGATGTGGGTGGTTGTAGGCGAAACCAGAAGTTAAGGTAAGATTGTTACTAACCAACCTTTGGCAAAAAGGTTGTAGAGACTAGTACGTTGGATATGAACTGATTGATTTTCTAGTACTATACTTCCAACAAGAATTTAAACAAATAAAATGATAAACTTAGAGAATTGATGGCCTGTAACAAAAGGATGCAAATAAGAGGTTTCCATTGTTCCCTTGTCCATATGCAAATTGCATTAAGGTTGAATGTGGTACCCTTATCTGCATCAAGGGTCTAAGCACCAAGGTAAGATCTCTTCCCTATGCATATAGCGCACATAAAAAACACTACCAACTCTTTTACATTTATGTCTTCTGCAGGTATGTCTCAGTCAGGTGGGGAATTGACCTCTTTAAAATGGTGGTGTTTGTTTAGAAAAGATGGGATACAAATTATGAAGACCTAGTTGTTGGCCTCCACAAGGCCATTATTCTAAGAGGTTTGGTGAGGTATGGTGGGGAGAAACTTCTTTGCAATGAAAGACAACTTCAAAAGGGAAAACACGATCCCACAAGATAGCCCTCACATTGCCTTTGTAGAAGAGGATTATGAAGCTCAGGATATTTCTGAAGCCCTATTGGCCCTGGGGATCAAGTGATTTGCTTCCCACTTTATATTATATTTCCTCTTTCTTTAAGTTTTGATGCATATGGATTTCATATATAATGAAAAAGCCAAAATCTAAGTATCTGATATAAGAAGAATATATGTGTCTAAACTAGTGTATAAAATTAGAGGTTATGCAGAATGACATAATTCTTTACTTCATTCCCTAAACCATAAGACACCCTCAATGAAATATTTATTTTCCAACTGGAGACAATATGAGCTTCAATGTGTGTGCACTCATATATGATGCTTTTCATAATGATGAATCACAAAATTTAACACATCTAATATATTTTAGACTCAGTTAACAAAATTAAGAACCAAATAATGATAGAAAGGTAGCTCTATGTCTGTACTATTTCAATCAATATATGTATAGCATTAGATAAAAGCACTATCAAGCCTAACATGGTTTCCGCAAGAATGCTATGCTGGTTACTCAAATTCTCTCTCAAGTCTATCATGTTTGTTGAGCATCTATTATAGTGTTGACCATCTTGTAAATATTTACCTGTTCAATGTCCCCATATGTTCACGAAATGCATTCCAGAGCTTGCATTTTTCCCAACCTTTGAAGAAGTCTAAGATCATGGAAGTGTTTGGCATTTTTTTTGCACAAAGCTCCAATTCTACCTTGTGTTTAGCACTGCAAGAACATTCAACATGGATTAGTGGGACATTTTAATATGAACACGTTAAAATTGGAGAAATGAATGAATTTAAACTTAAAATAGCTTACTCTTTCAATTTTCAATCATTACAAAGAATAATGTTAAATCAATTTGATAAATATTTGTCTAGTTAAGACCTTTGTCCTGGGAATCCAACTATTTTGCCTTCTTCGATTCAATAAACATCTATCTAGTGAACCGGGTAAATACATTTGCCTTTGGTTTCCCAATTTGGCCATGTAGAGAGTGTAAATAGTCAACTTCTCCAGCTTTCCCAGATAAGACAACTTTGTGTTCCTCTTCCATGTTCTTTTCATCCACTATCCTAAGCTCAGGCTATAGTTACACACCCATTAACAATAATACTCCTGTGTAGAATATTATAGGCATATTGCATACATGAATCATATATAAAAGCAACATTAAGATATCCTAGTTTCCAATTTGGACCACATAATTATCAATTCACTAAAATTAACACGATTGCCCAATCCAAATTTTCTTTACACTGTTTTGCTCAATGAAGAAAGAAATATAAATCAGCCTAGTATATTGGAATATAAATTTGTCCTCATTCTACATATAGGTTTTCATTTAATTTGATTTTTTTTTAAATTAAAATTCTATGAACTCCCCCCACGATAATAATACTCACCTAGCATTCAAAATAGAGGAATTTGTTACATTTTGCAAAATAAAACATAAACATTTTTAGACTAATTTTGATGGATAATGCCATTAAACATAAACCTACTACAGCAGTTGACATTAGCTCAAGAAGGTCAACGTCTTCACAAGAATGAGTTTCGAGCAACGATTTGAGGGTTTTAGCAGCAGTTTTTAAGTTTACAATATAGGGATCAACAGAGCATGGTTTAGTCATACTCTTGAATTTTGCTTTGGATCTCTATGGAGGCCTGTGAGGATACCACATCAGAGTGAAGTGAGTTGAGAAAGCAGATTATGCCATAGCTTTTTCTTACCCAAGTTAAATCAAGTAATCTAAAGGCAATGAATTTTAGTTTGTGAGTTGAGTTTACTACCGGGATATGAGAGTGAGGGTAGCTGTTAAGAGCATCAATGAGATAGGTGCATTGGCCAGCTAGGGATCCAATCTTTTGGTATTGTTTCTAAGGATGACGAAACCTGAAACGACCATGTCTAGGCTCCTATCTTACAAAATTTGTCTGCAAATTGAGAAATTTAAACAAGTTGTAACTTGATGTAGTCTATGAATTTAGAAAATTTTGACAGTGAAATAGATCAATCTTTCAACTCACCAAGGAAGCTTCAATGATTTTTGAAGTCAAAATACTTTGTATCCTTGAAGAAATGTTTTGCTATCCTTGGATTCTCCATCTCCTAAGACTCTAAAATATTCCCCTGAAAATCCTGCAAATTCACTTACTTATAAGTCATCAAAATGAGATTAAAAAAATGTAAAAGGTATGGTGCTCTTTGGGTTTATTTCGAGCAATCCACACATTCATTTGGGGTGTAATGCCACCTTTTTATTTTAGGCGTACCTTCTAAGAAGTTCCAAGCTTTTCAACATTGCCAGCAACCAACTTGTGAAGATCATCACCAGCCCACATTGGGCAGATGCCTATGGATACAAACACAGCTGTGGTGCTACTAATGAGGATGGTTGAGGATAGCCCGTTACAGATACCAAACTGAATGTCAATATAAACATCAGCAAACCATAATCATATCGACACTGCCATTTAGATAATCTTTCAGCAAACGCAACTGCATCACAAGTCGACAACTCTATCAATCAAATAATCTTCAGGCTATTTCAAGAAACTCTTGTAACCATGGTTCTATAAGCAACCACATGTCCTTTCAACAAAAACTCCAGCATGTCCCTGCCAAATCCTCCATCAACCTTAGCTTTTAGATAGTGGCCTGAAAAGAAAATATCACCAACAAATACTCTAATTAGTAGCAGAAGTTGAGTAAAACTGCATGCTCAAACTCTATTTGGTATTTGGTAAAGTAAGGAAAGGAAAGACTAGTCAAAAGAAAGAGACATGATGCCATTTAGATTAAAAGAAAACATAAAACCCAATTGCCTCTTAAAACATTCTATAAACACATAGTTGAATTGATCTTCATTTTATCTAATTCAGTCAATTGCCACTTGGGGTATCTTCAACCACCTGAATCTTTGCATTTTTTTTTTTTTTTTCAGATTATTTCTTACAATTTTTGCAAAATAAGTACAAAAAAAAATCCATCTTCCAATTTTGGAATCATATTCGATTAAGAATTAAACCTGAGTGAGTAGGGGGAATAATCACCTCATAAAGCTCATATGATAGAATTCCTACTTGATGAGTGTATGCAATTCTTGAATTGAAGTCACTAAAGTGATTTGTTATTGGGTTTCCAATGGTGTATCCCTGAGTCCAATTAAAAGAAGATCAAATGGATTCAAATATGATGTACAAAAGTTAAAACCATAAGGCGCAAGTCACTGGAATCATATAATTAGATTACATACATGAATATTCATTTTTTGGCTCTTTCCCTGCATCATTACCTGCAGCCAAAAAAAAGAAGAAAGGAAATTTCAACTGGACGATTAGGCACCTTATTAGAAATATATGTAGTCTTTTTGGAATCCCAAAGGAAAAATGAAAGCTGGGCTCAGATGGAGCCTAATCCTGAACCATCATGTCCTTCTTTACATGCATTATTAGTTCCTCTAAGAGTTGAATTGATTAGTCAATCTTAAAACTCTGTTTGGGTGTTCAAAACAAAAGGAAAATCTTAGGTTAAATAGTGTTTTTATATAACTCATGAAACTATTCTCCTTTCCTCAGCCTATTAGAGAAGTCATGATTAACATACCATTGGATATATATTTCTTGAACCACCATGGGGATGATTATGCCTGAATATGAGTCACCACTGATGTAAAGTGGATTTTTCTGAAACTTGGGGTGATTAATAAGCCACTGTGTCACAACAAAAAAAATTGGAGGTATGAACTGTTGAATAACCATTTAACAGGGTTGGGACTCCTGTAATTGATGCAGAGGATCTTGGATGCTCCATTGATACCAAAGCCAGTTCATTTCTGGTTGAATCCATGCCAAATTTTGCGGGCCAATATCCATCAAGTTGCACCTCCAAAAAATCTGCACAAGCAGGATGCATATATAGATTGACTACAGACAAATCAAACAAAGAACTAAACAAAAATTTGATTGTCTTTTTGAAACTTAAAGGAGAAACTACCCAGCCAGAAGAACAAAGTATACGAACTTACGTTGCTGCCACAATGTATTTATCCACATAAAAAATTAAAGGACATGTCTTTTTATTATAGAAATCAAAGAAAAAAAATATAATCATAAAAAAAAATTGATATGGAAATCCATGGATAAGGAACAAAAACCCGGAAAAATAAAAGTAAAAATAATTCAAAATTTACTTTCCCTTTTCCTCAGTTTTTCAGCAACCAAACCATGGATATCTTATAAAGCAGCTTTTCATCCGTGAATCCATAACAACATAAAAACTTCACAAACCTTCACTCATGTAAACCATACCTAATGACTGTTTGGAGAAACAATCATTGTGTTTGGGTCATTTTCAAGCCTCAGAAATTCAAGAGCCTTGCTACCAGAATCAATTGTAGTCACTGCCATAAAACAAAGAAAAAATAACCATCAATCAGAATCCATTAAAACAGGACTAAATTTGGAAAGAGAAAAAACAACCCATTAATGAATCTTCCTATTCTTCCTCTGGTTTTCTTCTCTGTTTGTTAGCTAAGAAAGTATACAATTTCCTATAAACAATAGCTAGCACATGAAACTGGGACTCTGTTCTATTCTACAAGATGGAAAGAAAAGGAGCTTTGTATACAAATAAGACCTACTAAAATCCACACCCCTCAAAGCAAGATCTGACTAGATTTGATCCAAAATCTTCCAAAATTTCCAAGTTGATTTCAATTATAGGGCAAGCAAAATTTTTATTAATCCCTATCAATTTAAAATCTAATTACAAATGTTTTTACAAATAAACTTCATAGACAAATAAAAAAACATTAAAATCATCCTTAAATTTTGTCTCTATTTTGGTAATACTATTTTAATAATTATATCTTGTTGAACCTATTTTATAAGAGATGTCATGTAGACAAGTTTTATAACTTGTTAAAATAGATCCAAACTGGCAAATGTTAAAAACTGGAAGAGGTTTTAGATCATCATGTAGACTAGTCATACTCATTGCAGAATAGAGCCTTGTATGAAAGCTTTTAGAAGCACTAATCTCATCTTTATATATATCTTGAACAACAAAAGCAATTACATAACAACATGACATATTTTCAAATGCTACTGCAGAAGAATCAAAGTGGAATAACTTCACTTCTATCTGGTGTCCAAAATGCAGAACTATGAGAAGTTGAAGATTGAAAGACTTACAAATCAATCTATGACTTGAGAATAACAGAAACTAGGAGTCCTTTGTATATATGTCCAAGTGAAAGATCTGTTGTCTATATGTCCAGAAGGGATCTCAAGCTGTTGAAGAAAACTGAAACATGATTAGTGATGAAAGCATCCATAGTCTGAAAACAATTAGGCTTGGAATATGAAACTGAGATGCATCAACCTTATAATATCTGCCAAACTTCTTCTTCTTTTTTCCCTCCTTTTCAAGGCCAAAGTGCAGCATACACACTAGCATCCACATTACAATATAAACTTATTTCATATAATTTTATATTCTATGATTGAAAAATGTTGGGAAAATCTCTTGAGAATAGGTTGGATGAGAACAGAAAAATGGAATGGAGAAAGCCAAATATCACTAGTGTTTCAGGATGGGAGAAAGCCAATTTTACATTCATGATGGGAGAAATGGACAACAAACAGTCTCTAAAAAATTTATGAAAACTTCAGGAAGTAAGGGAGAGAGGTAAGAAAAATCACCTAGAGAAACATGTGCTAGCTGGTTATTGGAAGAGAGAAACATATACTAATATCACTAGTGTTTTTCTCCAAAATCTCCCCACAATTTTGGCCTGTGTGACCATTAGTAAATGAAACACAATTTTTGAACACCAAAGAAAATTTTAATTACCCTTTTTAGTGTCAATCTACCCACCTATTTGGTTCTGTACCTAAAGTTTACCATGTATAATATCCTCCATTCAAACCCGCTTTGCACCAATGGTCTTATCATTAGGAATAGCCCCCTGTTTTCCCTTTTGAGTGGGAGTGGCTCAAGTTTGACCTATGAAATGGGGGGAAATTGTGAACAGTAGAGTAAACTGATCAGAATTGGGCTTTGAATTACCACTAACCTTTCTTACCACTGATATCCAATCACTACTCACCATATTAAGCCACTTCGTATTGAGGCATGGTGCAAAGCCTGATGATACTAAGTGATTACAACATATATTTTTTTTTTCACACCCAAATGCCCCTATTCTTCTAGAAAAGTATCCTTACCATTTCAGGTGATGTGATTAGGGAGTGGACATTAATAGAAGATCTCACCACTGCAGACATTGTAACATGATAGATATATGCTATTACTAGACATGAAAAATACTCTTTTTGTTCACTGATTTAAACTAGAACCTTACACTAACTAAAGCTGGTTGATGTTGATTATTGGATTAGAGTGAATAAAAGAACATTTTTTTTTTTTTGGAAATGATATTAGATATTTTTTACTCTACTTTATTTTCTTCTAATTTAATTGTTTTAAATTCTATACAATTTTTTATTCATGGACATAGACTCAAATAAATCACCCTGCATCCAACCCCAAATACTAAAATATCCCCACAGTTTTGGTCTCAAGGAAGCATACTGCAATAAAAAATCTCTCCATAAAAAATTTCCCCCAACTGGCATGCAACTCAAGCAGCCCAAGGCAATCTGAAACTTCATCAATTAGCCAAACAACATACAAATCACCTGTAGTTCTACTGGGGACAAGTGATGATGCATGGCATCATTTAATTTCTCTTCATAAAAAAATTCTCATTCTAAAAATCTGATCATTTTACTGGGTACAAATTATATTTGTCTTGTCTTAGAAAGAAGGAATGATGAGAAATCCATCAAAAGAAAACCCAAAGGAAATCAAACCAAAAAAGATATGGGATCCCAACATAATCATAGAATGTGGAGAAATAAAACCAAAAGATGGAGAAAAATACCCTAGCAAAAAGAAAAAAAAAAACCCTAACAATTGAAACCATATGGTGAATCAGAAAAATAATATAAAATAAAATGACATGTTTTGGTGAATCAGAAAACTACAAGTCATTTGGTTGAAAGAATAATGAGTGAATAAAAAAAAATACCAAGCCTCTTCATCCACACTCCGATTATCTCCATTATTGACCACTGAGAAATAAAACCAAAAGCATTTTGGTGACTTTCAATCAGTGAAAAGAAGGTTGTACTGCTGGATCTCCTCAGGTTTTCCCTTCTAAGTTCGTTTGGAATTCTCAAGTTCCTTTCAAAGTA